>NC_143147.1:61511745-61663039 GCF_059928025.1 Delphinapterus leucas | reverse complement strand
GGTCAGTGTTTGATCAAAAGCACGTGAAAGTGCTATACACGCATTCCAATTAAACTGCATCTGGCCACGCAGTGAAAACTGCCACTGAAAGACCACAGTTACGTGAAAGCAGTGTGCTCTGGAGGCCCTGCTTCTCAGGTGCCCCAGATGCCCATAGAGAGGACCTCGCCACATGGTTTGGATAGGCCAATAGCTCTGGCCACAGGGCACAGAGTTCCCAGCCAAGGATTCCTAGAATCCATGTAGCCCCTCCCCGTGTCCTCCTTTGTCACCAGACACCCCCACCCTGCAATGTCCCCCATCTGTGAGTCAGCATTTGCGGGCACCCTCCTTGTTCCCCTGACGTGACAGGAATCTCACCCCACCCACGGGAGGGCATTGGTGGCCTTGACCTCCCCGAGGGCCCCACTGGCTGGGGGGTCCCTTCCGTATAGGAGGCCCCTCAGGGCTTCTCTGAGTCTTTCTCTGGACTTGGACAGAGCCGGGCTCCAGGCAGGCCCTTGGCGACCCAGAGAAGGCGGGGATGCCCAGAAGGGTTGGCCACCTTGAAAATGGAAGAGAGGGTTACTCTACTGGGTTACAGTGTGGGAGTACCTAGCCTGTAGCGGGTGGGGCAAAGGAAACACGGGAGCAGGGAGGGGAAGAGGGAGAGTCGCCCCCTTCCTGGCCCTCCGGGAGGACTCCTCCCTCCTCTGCCCCCCTCTCCCCTGCGCAGAGCTGGAAAGACCAACCCTGACCATGGGTCCTGGTGGGAAGGGGGCACGCTCAGTCCCTCCCCTTGGAGAGAGAGCCCTGCACCCCTCCCACACCCCGGTCTTAAGCTAAATGTGCTGCGTGCTGTGGGAGAGGTGGGGCGCTGACTCACAGCCTCTCTTCTTTGTTAGGGCCCAGACTGGCACGTTTTCAGACGGAACCCTCCATGCCACCTGCCCCAGGGGCTCTGCTGTGATATTCCCTGAAAGCAGGTGGGGGCGGGAGGCGGCAGAGGGCTCCCCAGGGACCTCGCTCACCTGCCATCAGCGCCCAGCCTCCTCATTCCGCCGCTCTGACCCTCCCCCTGAGGATCCGTGGGGTGCATTCTGTGTGGACCCCTGCCCCAAACCCGTGGCCCGGCTCTCCCCAGAGCTCTCTGCCTCCCTGACTTAGAACGGTAATAGCACGAGCGGGCTTTTTCTCTTTGAGTCAAAATCAATGACAATGACAGAGTTATAAAGCAAGCCGTGGGGAGCAAGAAGAAAGCGCCTGGTGTTAGAATTGAGGCAGGAGGCAGTCAGAGGAAAAGCTGTTAGGATTTCAGCTGCCTTAGGGTGTGCGGCTCGGCTCGGACCAGTGTGATGTCAGGAAACCCACCGCACACCTGTCATTAATGTGCAAGGTGGAACACCGCGGCTATTAGTCTGGGGGGTGGGGACACGGGGGGCCTGAGAACTCCATAGGGAGCCTTAAAAATGCGTTTTCCTGGGCTTCCCTGGTGGCGCAGTGGTTGGGAGTCCGCCTGCCGATGCAGGGGACGCGGGTTCATGCCCCGGTCCGGGAAGATCCCACATGCCGCGGAGCGGCTGGGCCCGTGAGCCATGGCCGCTGAGCCTGCGCGTCCGGAGCCTGTGCTCCGCAGCGGGAGAGGCCACAACAGTGAGAGGTTCGCGTAAGACAAAAAAAAAAAAAAGCGCTTTCCTGGCGGGGGAAGGGGGAGCCCCGGGTCTGCTGTGATCCCGGGAGCCCCAAGTTGGTGGCTGGGCGTGTCCTTCTGGCTGTCTTGGGGCCTCCGAGGAGGGGGAGTGCCAGGCACAGGGGCTGATCCTTGCAGGTAGAGGGAGCCTGGAGGACACACTGAAGCGAGGATGCCCAGTGCCAGCGAGAAGTGCCTTTGTTTTCTCCCGTTATTCCTGCTGGCAGGAGGCCAGCACACCTGCTCACCACCTCCTTCACGCAACACCCAGGACCCTCCCTCCCCCTGAGCTGCACAGGGAAAGAGGGTAGGAGGGATGGCTAAGCCCCACCATCCTCTTGGGAGAGTCAGAGTAGCTGGGGTCCTTGTCACTTTGCCAGAGTCCCTTTTCAACTTTCACCTGAAAGAGGGGCTGTTGTGACAGTGTTGCCACCTGTCCCCTCACCCTTCCCAGGAAAGAGAAAAACAAACCAGGGAGAGGGGGTGTTCACGTGGCAAAAACTCAGGCTTCGGACCTGCATTACCTGGCAATCTTAGGAAGCAGCCTGTCTCCTCGTCTGCGAAATGGGGGTGCTAATATCTGCCTAGGCAGAAAGCAGGGCCGCCTTGCCCGCCGCCCCACACCGTAAAGTGGCTGCCTCCCCCTCTGTCACAGTTTCTCGTGTTAACCGAGTCCCCTCCCACCAGGGAAACGCATGGAGAGCCAGGAAGGCTGGGTTGGGACTTGGTGTGGGATCGCGTGTGGCTAATATTCCCATTAAATAAATACGTTTTGCTAATTGGATTACTCAGACAGTATAATATACTACTGGATTTCCAACATGATGCTAATAAATTGTGTGAAGAACTTAATCATGTTAGCATCCCGAAAGCTTGTACGAGATGAAATTAGAAAATCAGGCCAAGTTGACATCTAGGGCTTCTGTAAGGTTTTCAGACTTGAGGAGTTTCCGTGAGCTTCCCTGCGCAGGAGTCTCTGAAGCTGTGTATTGGGTCCAGGGAAGGGGATGGGGGAGGAAGGGAAAGGAGAATCGGGGGTATTGAGCCAGAAAGTGAGAGCCTCTCTTCTCTTCCTGCATCCCCTGGCTGGGGGCTCTAGAGCAGGATGGCCTTCCCTTTCACTTTCTTTTTTTTTTTTTTTTTTTTTTTTCCGGTACGCGGGCCTCTCACTGCTGTGGCCTCTCCCGTTTCAGAGCACAGGCTCCGGACGCGCAGGCTCAGCGGCCATGGCTCACGGGCCCAGCCGCTCCGCGGCACGTGGGATCTTCCCGGACCGGGGCACGAACCCGCGTCCCCTGCATCGGCAGGCGGACTCTCAACCACTGCGCCACCAGGGAAGCCCCTCTTTCACTTTCTAATCTGGAAAATGGTGACTGGTGTTTAATTAACCTTGGTAAGAGACCTGAAAAGTGAGGACCAGAATCTAAGAGCTCATTACTTCTCCTGCCCCGCCCCTACCCCCAAGGCTACCCAGGAGGGGCTGAGGGAGAGGATTTGTGCGGGGAGGCGGGGCGCAGGGACAACAAAACATGCCCCCCGCCCAGTCCAGCTTGCAAATGTCAAAGCACAAGGCAGATGCTTCAAACAACATGCAAACACACACACACACACACACACACACACACACACACACACACGCTCTCACGCGCATCTGCTCACACACCTGAAGTAGGGCTCCAAACAGGAGCATCTCTTCAAACCTCATTAAAATAATAGCTGGCTTTGTGGCAGCTTCCCAGGTATTAATGCAAATGTTTCTCTAACTCTCCAGGTTCAAGAGCAACACCTTATACAATCCTAATTAGCATAACAAAATCCAGTTAAAGAGGAGGAAAAAAAAAATCTCTTGTTTGCTGCTTCCTGGCAATTAGCAAGAACAATTACTACAACATCGGGCATTTCCAGCCCCAAAGATGCCAGGGTCCCACTTGAGCACATCAGGAGTCAATTTACAGAAGCCAAAATAAGGCCATTAGGAAGGATGCTCACCCCATGCACGACATGCATGTTTGCAAGCCAGAAGCACACACCTGTCCCTCCACCCAGGCAGCCGCTCCCCACATCAACACACGGCCACGCTCACCTCTGCTCACACACGCCTCCCCATGCACCACTCACCGAGCCACCCGTTCATTCAACAGATGTCAGTTGGTGCCCACCACGGACCTTCTGCTTTGTACCCAGCCCCCCCAAAAGTTTTGTTCCGTTTTTTCAAGAAGCGCTTAGCGCTGGCCTCCTGTGTGCCTGTGCTAAGTGTTGACAACATGAAGGTGAGAACAAGACAGCCCCTGTTGGCAATTCCCTGGCGGTCCAGTGTTAGGACTCCGCGCTTCCACTGCTGGGACCAGGTTCGACCCCTGGTCAGGGAACTAAAGATCCTGCAAGCCTTGTGGCACAGCCAAAAAGAAAAAAAAAAAAAAAAAGACAGTCCGTCTTCACAAGGGAGCATGGGCAGGGGCTCTTATCTCTTCTGGGTGGGCAAGGTATCAGGAAAGGTCTCCGGAACCAGATGGCAACGGAGCTGGGTTTAAGAATAAAAAGCAGTTGGCCAGGTGGGCATAGGTGAGAGGAACAGAAAGAACGTTTATTGAGCCACCATGATGAGATAAAGCCATGAAGGCAAGAAACAGCGGGGAGACAGGTGGGCCTGGCAGCCACACCGGTGAAGGAACAACCCAGCAGGAGACGGGGTGGGGGAAGCAGGTAGCTGAAGGATTGTAGCAGGTCTGAGGCTGGGGCTGGGGAGCAGGGGAGAGGGACCTAGGGAAGGAGAGGAGGTTGGGTGGGAGAGGCAAGGCCACAGTCAGCAGGCCCAGGGAGGAGGCCGTCGTCCTGTCAGCCCCTAAACCCCAGGCAGAGATCCAGAAGGGCAGTGAGGGATTCCGGACTGTCTGGGAGAAAGAATCCTGAGCGCCTGGATGTGAGGAGGGAAGGAGAGGGAGAAAAGGTCCAGAGCAACCGCGTGGATGCTAGAAGGAGAAGGCTGGGGGAGAATGATATTGATGGCACGGTTCGGGGCCCCCAGAGAAGGAGGGGCCCAATCTAGAATGAGGAAGGAGAAAATCCTAGTTTCCTTCGTCTTCTTCATACTTCCTTTTCCTAATCCCTTGGCCACTTTTGTTACTCTCCTGTAAGATTTTTGTTCTTGACGTGACCTTCTAATAATGCCTTTGTTGAACGGGAAAAGCTGAAGGAACCACAAAGCCATTCAAATGACATTTCTTGTTCAACCCGCAATCCAGCCCTTGCAGTACAGGGTGGGGGACTGAGTGGCCAGAGGTAGAGCGCTCCCCTGGCCACCGACGCTGCTTCTCTTTGTCTCTGCATTGCCCAAGCCCTGGCTGCGCAGTGAGGGCAGGCGGAATCCAGGGTAAATGCAGAGAAGTCTCGGTGACAATTACAAATAGCAGGCAGTGATGTTATTTGCTGCAACTGGAAGTAAGATAATAACGCGAGTAATTTAAACCCCAGGCTCCAGGTTGGAATCTACAAGCAGTAAAAAGGAAAAGGAAGGGAAGGGGAGAGGAGGAGAGAGCAGGGGAGGGGATGGGAAGGCAGGGGAGGCAGGGGTATCTGGGCAAAGGGACAGGGAGAGGAGAGTTCCAAGCAGAAGAAAGAGGAGGTGTAAAGCTCAGAGGGCTGGAAGAGCTCAAAGAAATCCTGGCCAAGCAGAGTAAAGAGCGAGTAGCCTGAGGTGAAAGAGAAGACCAGGCAGAGGCAGCTTTCAGAGGCCGGCAGTGGTGTGCTGGAGCCAGCTTCTACCTGCTCCAGAGACCCGATTATTAAATCTTCAGGAATTTTGTGAGCTGGTCGTTAAATCCCACAATTAAAAATTAAATCATATACACTCCCAATTGAATAAATTTTATTAAAAACAGTGGAAATAAAAATGCAAAACTCTCCACTTCCTGATTATTCCAATACATTTTATTATTATTGATTCTGTTTCTTGTAGCTGTATGGTAGAAATAGTATATAATGGTGACTAGCCCGCATCTCCTTCCAACTCCGCGTTCAACAGCGTCATCGTTTGAAATTGGCTGTAGTGGGAGGATTTACACCACGGAAACTGGCAAACCCTACAGATTAGAGCTTGATTCATACAGTTTTGTTGATTGTCTAGACTTAAGAAAGTGATAGGATGTTAATATAGATTCAAATTAAAATGAGCCTATTGCCATTACACTGGGAATAGCACAAAAAAGATGATCACATTTGGGTTGAATTGCAACAGATTCAAGAGTTGGCTACAGATACAAGAGTTCAGCGAAAATCAGTGAAAGCATTCTGAGTGTAAACTCGCTACACAGAATTTACAATAGGGGATACTGTGTATTTTATCATTCTTTGTAAATTTGTGCCACACGTCCTTCCTATCAGTAAAATTTATAATAAACACACACACATTTGTTTTTCAGAGCTGATTGTCAAACATTTACCAGAACACCACTCTCTGAAAGCCGTTACTAGGGGGATGGACTTCAACCTGGGTTAAAAGGATATTACCATTCCCTAGGACTGAAGGCCCAGAGGAATCTGTAATAGGATTTCGTTTGGGAACACTGGTTCAGGGTGGAAAACAGCAAGGCCACCAGTGAGGTGGCCATGAAAGGTGTGCCAGCACCGTGTGTGCAGCAGTGATGGGGGGTAAGCGGGTGATAGGGGGTGAGTGGGTGATGTGGGGATAAGTGGGTGATGGGGGGTAAGTGGGTGATGCGGGGGGTGAGTGGGTGATGGGCATGAGTGGGTCATGGGGGGTAAGTGAGTGACCGGGGGTAAGAAGGATGCAGCTGAGAGCCAGGAATAAAACCCTCTGATCACCCTCATGGCCCAAGGAGCGTGGCCTGCAGCCCACCACCCTGTGCTGCTTTACACACACCTTAGACTGTGAGCCATCCTCCCGGCATCATGGCTGATCAGACTCATGCTATGAGTGGCTGAGACCACGGGTTGACCTTATTTTGCAGGTCTCTCCCACAGCTCCCGAATCAGGGCATTCCACAGCATGGGTTTCTACTCTGTGCACATAGACCAGTTGTCCAGTCATCTGCCTTTCCTGGTCTCAATCAAAATCTTTCCCATTCATCTCATCCTTATCAAGCAGACAGAGCCACGTCTGAACTCCTGCAGAGGCCGCACTGTCAGGGGGCCAAGCGCCAGACGGGGCAGCTAAGGCTTGGGATGAGCATTCCTCCCCCCCGACCCCCAGCCTGACGGGGGAGGCCCCTCCAAAGCCATCCAGAGGAAATCAAAGCTGGTGAGAGCAGCTGCCAATGGTCAGCAGAACTTTCTTTTCTCCGAAGCTTTTCACAGGCTGTGGGGCCTCGTGCCCTGTGCCCGCAGACACACAATTCACTGTATTGTCTGAAGCCCCCGTGTGGTGCCATTGCCTGGGCTTTCATCCCTTTTGGCAAAAAAAAACCCCGCACCATCGGCCCCTCTGAAGCGCAGGAGATGCCTCGCTGATCTGCTGAGGAATCGTGCTCTACAAGGTTAAGCATGTTTGCCCAAGAAAGACGGATAATGCTCTTATCATGTACGACCTTTACTTTGTGTGGAACACTGTCCGTGACAAAAATGCCATTTTTTAAATGGTTTTCACACCAGGGTATCCAGCCATTAATCATGATGTATGTGAGTGACTGTGGGCTCTGCCTGGGAAATCCTGGAGGCCCAGGTTAGATTCCAGGCAGGCTGCAGGCTGCGTGCGAGCCTTCACTCCCTTATGATGGGCACGGCCCCGATGGCATCCTGGGCCAGGCTCTCCCAGAGGGCTCGGGGAAAGAGCCTATGCTCTCAGCATCCCCGGCAGGTGCGTGGGGTCCTCATTTTAAGGTGTCTTTGTATCCTCAGAGCTGATGACTAACTCATCCCACAGCCTCTGCCGAGGCTGTATGTTTAGTGTCAGCCGCGTCTGAGATGCTGGGGGCTGCACACCCTCTCTTTCCCTCTCTACTGCTGCAGCCCTGGGTATTGTTCGGTGGGGGAACGGCTGAAGTTGGCCCACTCCTGCCTCTCCCCGCATGCCTAATTGGAGGAAAGGCAAGCCACAGAATTCAGGACGCTCATTTCCACAAAGGCATTTTCTGATATCAGCCGGTGAACCCTGTACTGTCCAATTAGGTAGCCACCAACCACACGAGGCTCAGGAGCCCTAGTCCAGATGGAGAGGGGCTGCCGGTGTAAAATACACACCAGATTTCAAAAGCTTCATCCAAAAACAAATGCAAAATATCTTATTAATAGTTTTTATACTGATTACATGTTGAAATAATAATGCTCTGGACATATTGGGTTAAATAAAATGTATTATTAAATTTAATTCCACCCTTTTCTTTTTACTTATCTAACGTGGCTACTAGAAAATTTAGAATTAGAGATGTGGTTGGCATTATACTTCTGTTGGGAGTGCAGCTATAGACCAAACACACGCGCTACGCATGCAGAGACCTGGCCTGGGTGTAGGACAGTAGGGAAGCCCAGGTCCCTGCCGTGCAGGCGGGGGTGGGGCAGTGCTCACACAAGCATCTCTGCAAACCAGCATCTCCTGCAGATCGTCTGTGTTTTCCAAGTCTGGTGCTCTGGCAAGGATGAGTCACGACACGCTTCCCCTTATGAATAGACACCTAGTGATGTGCTTGCGGATAGATAGGCAGAGGCAGCCAGGGCCCCCCGAGTCCCCTTTTGGAAGGGAACTGGAGTGACCTCAGCAGGAAGCAGACAGTAGGTGTCCACCCCAAATAGCCAGCAGTGCCCCCACCCCTGGGTGAAGCTCAGATCTCCCCCTCCCTCCTGCAAATTGATGTTTGGATCTATCCTCGGCCACTTCTTAAAATGACCAGGAGACAAGCACCAAGGAGCTGTTACCACTGAACCAGGAATTTCTTGACACCTTCTGGGTAGTTTCCAGGTCACACACAACTATAACGCAGTTTCCACCACTGTCCAAAAAAGCAGCTGGGAAGCCTGGGTGCCCGCCCTGTGACTGTGGGAGTGTCTCTCCATCAGGGCCATCCCGGGTCTAACTCACACACAGATGAAGATTAAGAGCCTCCAAGGGCTGAGGACAGCAGAGGGTGAACTCACACGCAGAGGGCCGGGGTGTCCGTGGGCTGCCGTCCCCTCCCCCTGGCAGAATTTTTGGAGCATCCCTGTATGTCAGACTCTGCTGCGTGCTGAGGGTTCAGACATGGACACGAGGTACCCAAGACGGGCACGTTCACTGATCATTCCAAACACAACAGTGAGTGAGAGAAGGAGGCCCGTGAGATGCCTGGGACGTTTAGCCCAACCTGCAGGGAGGAGATGGAGGAAACGATGCCTCGGCCCCAGGTTACAGGTACATGAGAAAATAGAGGTGGGAAGGGCATTCGATAAGCAAGTCTCTGAGGAATGTGGCAGGGTTAGATGTGGGAAGTGCATGGAGACTCTGGGCAATTTGGTTTTAGTGGACAGTAAAGGCCAAGACAGGGAGTGACAAGAGACAAAGCTGGAAGAATAGAGGGGCGAGAGGGAAGGGCAGGAGAAGCCTTGAGTGCCACACCCAAGAAGCGGTCTTTCTCCTACAGGCAATGGGGCTCCCCTGAAGCACTCACAGCTGGTGCAGAGAAGGTCAGGTCTAGGTTCTTCATAAGTCGCTCTGGCAGCCAGGGCATGACGTTGGATTAATGCCAAAGGGACAAAGTTTGGGGCCTGAACTCGGACACAGGTAATAACTAGGAATGAAAAAGAGGTGCAGATCCAAGCACTATTTAAAAGATATAACTGGCCAGACTCAGTGTCAGATTCAACGTGGGGGTAAAGGGAGACCCCCTTGGGGGCACTGTGTGTCTCCCAAATGTGGGCTCCGATTTCCACATATGATAAAATCATAGGCAGCTTCAAATAAATCCTGCGGGCAGAAACGGTAGCCACCAGTGATGCATCCCTGGGACGGAGCAGCCTCGCAGCCACTCACCGGCCTCCTGCTGACCTCTCGCTGGCTGTCAGAACAGGCCAGGGCACCGGGGTGAGTCCCGAGCTGCCCAAGGCAGCGGGTCAAACCCAGCTAAGTAACTAAATAAAGATGTGATTGTAATGATGATTAAATTGCAGCACCCCATTAATTTCATGTGAGAGGCGGGGAAACACGAGATAGTTCTTCCTGAAACTCATTGTTTGCCTGGCCCCAAGACATCCCCATGCGACGGCTGGGTGGGTCTAATTTAAGTATGTAAATTTAATGGTTCAGTAAGTAAAATTGCCTTTCTTGTTTGGAATGGTTTGTACAATAATTTATGGGCTTGGATGTTTCATCTGATGGATCTCTATGATGGAGTAGGTGACGGCCACGAAGTGGGTATTTATATAAAGAACTCAGGAAGGGTGTGGGGAAAAATTCAGCTACGCAATCCAGAGCGTCTTATTCCCAGCCAGCGAGAGCAGAATGGCGGCCACCGAGGCATGAGGAAGGGTATCCTGACCCAGGAGAGGCCAGCTGCAGACAGCCAGAACTGCTGGAGCCTTGCATGTTCTGGAGGGTCAGTGGGCAGGAGCCCAGATGAGCTTAAATCCTTCATTCCTCGGTCTTAAAATGCATTGAGTGTAGCCTGGCATGCAGAAATTGGGAAGAACTGGAGAACTCCAAATGGGCAAACATCTAGGCATCTGGGCGTTTCATCTGCCACCCGCTTCTGACACAGGCCTGTGTGCTGGTCCTTCACCTGGATTCTGGCAGGCAGGCGGGTTTCCATTGCCAATCCCTCCCCCAACACACAGTCCACCCCTTGCCTGCTGGGGGCAGCAGGTGATGGTGGGGCACACGGGAGCTGGCAGTGATGAGTGGAGACGGACCAGCAAGTTGGGCTGGCCCAAGGACAGGTCATGACCAAGCCTGAGCAGGGCCGGGGGCTGGTGCAGAGGTCAGCTGGAGGACCAGGTTGAGGGTCCACAATGGACCCAGTTTCTCTGTCGTACTACGGATGGTGCCAGCACAGCATTGAGAAGATCGAGCTTTGGGAAGCAAGGGCTCGAGGCTCTCCCAAACTCTATGGATTTAGGAGCTGGGAGGGCAGAGCAGGTTGCCATAGAAACTTGATCTTTGCCCAAGATAATTGGTAAGTACCCATGACCACGTGCTATCTTGATAGCAAGAAGATGCTGTGCGCAGGGACTTCAGGCCCACTTGTGCCATTGATTGATTCCTTGATCGTCCCTGCCCCTCTGTCCTCTTTCCACCTCCCCCAGTCCCCTTTGAGCCCCCGTTCCCCACCCCCGCAAATTGGGTAGCCATAGAAAGTCAGGCAGAGATAGAATCCTTTATTGCTCCGCTTTGACTATATAATTTTGTCCTGGGCCAGTGGTAAACTGAGTCTTCACAGCAAGAAAATCTGGTGGGTAAATGGAGTTTGGGGAGCCTGCTAAGAATGTGAAATCTGGGAGCCCTGTTAAACAATATTCCATCTTTAAAGGATGGGAGCATTTTAATTCAGGTCCCAAGGATACTGCTTTTGACGTATCACGGTGGGTCTTGCCTCTTAAAGGAAAGATGACGTGCGAGTGAGGGGGCTGAGATGTGTCCATTCCAGCAGTCAGCTCCAGCTGGAAGCCTCCCCATTCTGGAAGGGGCTACTGAAGACCCTGCAGAGCCGAGCCCCTCCTGCTCTGTCCTGGTTTGAGCCCTTCCCTCCCTAAGCATCCTCCCCCAGTGAGTATCCCTATCAGGATGAGTATAAATAAGCATGACCACCTCTCAATTTTCCATGGCTGATCACCCACTTTGCGGATTATCTGAAGCCAATTTTTGCTTCTAGACCAGCATTACCGCACCCAGCAGCCCTCCCCACCCCGCCTGAGTGGGGAGACTCAGAGGAGAAGCCTGCTCGTTTGAGATCAGGCTTCACAAAGGTGCATCTCAGGGGGACAAACCAAACCGCTGCCGACGTTGCGCGCTGTCCTCATGAGATAAACGCCCAGGATTTTGCATCACCCGCCCCACTGAGCCTCGTTAATGGAATAAGAAAGCTGTGCCCAAATCCATCTGCCGCCACATTTGTTTCCAGTTCACGTTTCCCTGGGGGAAGATGCCCGCTCCCCAGACCAAACTGACAATTAGAAACTGCCCGTTTTAACGGTGATGAGGACCACTGATGCCCGTGGAGGGCTCACCGCGTACCCAGCCCCGAGCGGTTCAGGTACATGTTCTCATCCTCACACCCAAGTCGCGGCTGTGTCCCCAGGAAGCAGACTCTGAGGCAGGATTGGAGCACAGATCATTTAATCAAGAGGGGGAAGCAGGGAGGTGAGACGGGGACAGGAGGCAGCCAATCAGAGTGCCCCATCCGTACAATTACCTCAGCGGACAAAGGGGGCTCCTTCCCCCAGTGACCCTGGGGGACAGAGGCGGGGGACTTATCCATCAACCTTCTGTGCACCCTTGGTGGAGGGCTGCTCCCAGGGACATAACTCATCAGCACTTCTGTCCTGACCTCTTCCCGGGGGGACACTGCCTCAGGCATCAGAGTAAACAGAGGTGACTGTCAAGGGGCTATGCGTGGGACACCAACTGGTTCTGTGACACCATTTCACTGAGAAGAAAGTAAAACTCATCAAGGGTCCTTGCCCAAGGCCACGCAGCTGATGGCAGACGGGGGATTCCCCTCCAAAGCCCAAACCCTCCAAGATCCACCAAGGGTCCCCCCACCCCCGCCTGGTGACTCCCCCAGGTAAGCCTGCCTCTGTGGCTCCCCTGAGGCATCCGGCTCCCAGGTTTTGCAGCCCTCCTTCTGCTAACACGTCCCTTTACCTGTGCCAGAGTAAAGGCACCACAGGGCTTCCCTGGTGGCGCAGTGGTTGAGAGTCCGCCTGCCGATGCAGGGGACACAGGTTCGTGCCCCGGTCCGGGAAGATCCCACACGTCGCGGAGCGGCTGGGCCCTTGAGCCTTGGCCGCTGAGCCTGTGCGTCTGGAGCCTGTGCTCCACAACGGGAGAGGCCACAACAGTGAGAAGTCCGCGTACCGCAAAAAAAAAAAAAAAAAAAAAAAAAGGCACCACAGAATGAAACATTCACAACCAAGGTCAAAAGTTAGGTAATGGCAAGAGCTTGACCTTCAAAATCCTGCTTTCTTCACCGACACAAAGAAGAGATGAATGGCCAAAAAAAAAAAAAATCCGGCTGACAAATGCTGCTGAGAATGTGGAGGGCTTGGGACCCTCACACACTGCTGGTGGGGATGTAAAAACTGCAGCCCCTTTGGAAAGAAAACAGTTAAATAGAGAATTGCCGTGGGACTGAGCAACTCCACTCCAGAAATACACCCAAAAGCATTGAAAATAGGTGTTCAAATAAACACTTGAACACAGATGTTCACAGTAGCACTGCTGACAACAGCCGAAAGATGGAAGCAGCCCAAAGGTCCATCTCATGATGAGCGAGTGGATAAACACAATGTGGTCCATTCACACGATGCAATATTATTTTAGCCATAAAAAGGAATGAAGTTCTGCTACCTGCTACTGAAACAGGAGGGAAGGGGGCGGGGCACAACCTTTAAAAGAATGACATAGCCCAAGGACACAACATAACCTGATTAGAACCAAATGGGTCCAAGATGGCGGACAAGTCGGCTTCCACTAGACCTTGAGCCTCAGTATACGCTCACTGTAACACGTCAGCACGCTAAATGACACAACCACAGGCGCCAGGACAGTTCCAAGGCCCATCATAAAGGTCAAAAAGTGGGCGGTGGCCCACTTCCTGGAAATCCCCGCCCCTTCCTGAAATAGCTGGAATACTCCTCCCACTCATTAGCCTATGAAATGACCCACCCCTATAAAAACCGACAACCCCACACCCTGGTGCCTCTCTCACCTTCTGAGATGGTCCACACTCTGTCTATGGAGTGTGTTTCTCTCTAAATAAACCCACTTCTTACCTATCACTTTGTCTCTCACTGAATTCTTTCTGTGATGAGACATCAAGAACCTGAGCCTCATTAAGTCCTGAGACCAGGTGTGTGATCTCAGTGAAAAGAACGTGGGTTCAGGTTCCAATCTGAGTTGCACCGTTTCACCACCACATGGATGAACCTTGGAAGCATTATGGTCAGGAAGAAGCCAGACACAAAAGGATACATATTGTATGATTCCCTTTATTTTATTTATTTATTTTACAAAACTTTATTCACAGATAATGTGTTAAAGAATGACATTCATTTTTAATTTTTGGCCGCGCTGGGTCCTCGTTGCTGCGCGTGGGCTTCCCTTTTAGTTGCGATGAGCAGGGGCTACTCTTCATTGCCACGCACGGGCCTCTCATTGCGGTGGCCTCTCTCGTCTTGGAGCACCGGCTCTAGGCGCGCGGGCTCTAGGGCGCAGGCTCAGCAGTTGTGGTGCACGGGCCCAGCTGCTCCGCAGCATGTGGGATCCTCCCAGACCAGGGCTCAGAACCCGTGTCCCCTGCATTGGCAGGCGGATTCCCAACCACTGCGCCACCAGGGGGGAAGCCCCTATGATTCCCTTTATATGAAATGTCTAGAATGGGCCAATCTATAGACACAGAAAGGCGATTCATGGTCGCAAGGGCTGGAAGACTACAGGAATGGGGTATAACTGTTACCTGAAAGTTGGGTTCACCTCTTGGTGGATGTCAAACCAAAATACACAACCAAGCCAAAGAGTGGGAGAGGACGGATTTCTTATTACTTGCAGCAAGTAAGGAGAACGCTGGGAATCTTTCCCAAAATAGTGCCTCCCAAAACAGCAAAATTGGGGATGTTTTAAGTTAAGGGTGTATGCATATTCATGAAGGGGCTGGAGCAGAGGAGAATTCGGCCTAGAATTGGGGCAAAGGTCAACAGAGTCCAAGTTCTAGTTGGTTGAAGTCACAAGGGTCAGAATCACCATTCCATCCTCCCCCTGGGTGGGGGCCTTAGTTCCTGGAGAACTCAAAGACTATGTGACTGTGATGTATATCCTTGAGGAGGAACTAGGACTCTGTTTTATTGCCGACCTATTGTTTCTTGACTGTGTTGCCTTGGTTCCTGCATATCCTTTACTTTCCCTAAGATCAGTGATTACTGAGACCTGTTCAAGGGCAAGCATCGTGGGCCGGGCTTAGATCACAGAATGGCTTAGACCAACATGGCCTCTCTTATGTCAAGAAAGCCATGCCTGGTTCTCTTGCTCTGGGGACCCCCTACCTATCTGCCTACCTACCTGCTTGTGGTGGGGAGTTCCTTTTGCAGTGATGAAAATGTTTTGAGACTAGATGGTGGTGATGGTCGCACAGCACTGTGAGTGTTCTAAACGCCATTGAATTGTATTTAAGATAATTTAAGTGGGAACTTTTATGGAATGAATATTTTACCACAATAAAAAGAAAAAAAAAGCCACCCACCCCAGAAGGGAGGAGTGATACTGAGGTTATAAACTTTTACTGCACATAATTCAAAGGGGGCACTTGAGAAACCTGAGAAATCACGACTCTTTCTCATACCCACGATGGAGCCTGGGGACAAGCCCAAACCAATAATAATAAAATAATAAGACCTAACAGCTGTGGGGATAAAATCGTCTCTTTGGCTCACATGTGGATAATCGAGAGTTAACTCTTAATAAAATAATAAAACACGGGAGCAGCTGGAATAAAGATTACCTCCTGAGCCAACTGCCGGAGACCATCTTCATAAAATAATGACTTCCCTTTTTTATTTCCCTCATTTTATTGTACAAGATGTAATTGTAGCCAGGCTGTTCCCCAACTTCCAGGGGAAGGTAATTGTCAATCAAGATGAAAAATGTCATAACTTAAGTCTGTCCCGGCCTGGCAGGAAGGTCCATATGGCCTATGAGGGAGGCACGCGCAGTGGTGATTTACACCATCACTAGCAGGGCGGCTTTCTTCACAACAACCAGGGGCCACGTGGACTGGAAGGTCACCTTCAGCAGCTGGGGCCACGAGGTCGTGCTCCACGCTCGGCTGCAGAGAATGACCAGATGACATCCACTACTGTGGGGTCCTTGGTGAGTCCCCCGAGATGGAAGAAAGGGGCAGGGTCCCCACCCAGAAAACACTGGTGGAGAGATGACAGTGAAATAAAATAATTGGTTTCCGTTGTCCTCTCCTGCTGCCGCCGAAAGCTTAAATCTCGAGAGCAACCGACAAAGTCTGGAAGTCTGGGGGGTCTGTCGTGTCGGGTTTTGTCTTTGTTGCCTTGTTGCATTTTTTTGTCTTAAGTTTGGAAGTGTTGTTTGTTTCCTTTGCAAGGATGCTTACCTGGGACTGAGTTTTCAGGGGTCCGTATACTGTTAAGTTTCCCTCGAACCTGTACCCAACCAGGGCCTGAGGAAGCAGGACACTCCTGCAGAGAGCCTGCCACCGCCCCACCAGCCTCCTACAAGCTTAAACCAAGGCTTTATGGGCTGAACCCTGTCCCTTCCACTCCCCACCCCAACCAGGAAGCCGGAGGTCATGTTGTCAGACTCCACAACCCAAGAATCAGAGGCGTCTGGAGTTAGTAGATCCTTGAAGCAGGACCATCCCTGACCTGTCTGATGTCCAGCCTCGCAGAAGGATCGTTCCCTGCCCCCCGCCACCCCTGACTCCCCCCAGGTAACCCTTCCCTGGATACTCTGTGCTGGGGCTGCTGCTTCTCGGGATGAACAGAACCAGTCCTGGCTCCTCCTCCTTTGGAGCCTGTCGACTACCCCACTCGTCCCCGCGCTGTTTTGGGTTTTTTTTTTTAATTTTTTTTAATAAACACCATCTGAGTAGCAAGACAATCACACAGTAGGGGCTGCAGCCCGTCTCCTCCATCCCCCTCGGGTCCACTGGGCCCAGGGAGACTGGCAGAGTTTCTCCTGGGAAATCAGGAGACTGGGGAAGCTCCAGGAATTTCTGAGGACAACAGCAGGAGATGGCAGAGAGGGTGCCCACCGCCCACACCGCGTGCGCACGCACACACGCACACACGCTTTCGCACACGCGCATACACACTCATGCACTCTCCCTGCTCTCAGGAGCACCCCACACACACCTCACGGGCATCCAGTCCCATTAACTGATTGCTTCTCCCCGTCGTAATATTCTAGGCTGTTCAGCGAACCTCCTCCTTTTGTTTCTGCTTCCCGCCGTCCTTTTGAGAGGGGCCTGTTTTGATTAATATTAATGCTCTGTCTGAACCTCTTTCCCAACCATTTTAAAGGGCAGTTCCTCTCTTCGGCAGAGGCATTGATCAATTGACACAAAGCAAGGGACAGGGATCAATACGGAGGGCGGGCCGAGGCAGCAGATTCCAGAGTCTTTGGATGGCCAAGATTTGATATCTTTTTCCTCCCCAGAAACTCCCCGTCTGCTGTTCAGACTGAGCTTCAAACAGCGGGGCTGGAGGGGCTTCTAGGACGCAGGGCTCTGTGCCTGAAGCCGACCAAATTACCTCTGAAACAATGTGATAATCAGCTGAGCAGGGGATGGCCGCCTCCGGGCACCATCCTGCTAATCCTGTTTGGCAGTCTCCTCCCCTCTCCTCCCCACGGCTCCGAGCCCCCCCCTCGTTCAAGAAGCTAGCCTCCCCGCCGGCTAGCTCGCCTGAGCCAGGGCACCAGCCTGGGGTGGGCAGCGGGACGAGCCCCCCAAATCCCCGCCAGCTGGTCCTCCCCCTCCCCCTCTCCCTCCCTCGTCCCACCCCTTCTTCCTCTCCCCAGATCTGCTGTAACTGACATTTTCCATCTGACAGGTTCTGTTTTCCCTGCCTCCGGTTGCCGGGGAAACAAGCAGAGAGGACCGCAGCCAGGGAGCCGTTAGCTGCCTTTTTAAGGGGCCCTGGACGTAAACAGCACTCTCCATAATGGGAGCCGGGCACAGAGGTTTAAAAAAACAAAACAACACAGAAGAGGAGGCTAAAGTGGGAGGAAAAAAAAAAAATCAAGGGAAACCCCCCGCCCCCCAGCACTGGGATAATGAGAGAGGAGAGAGTGAAGGAAGAAGATTCGAGAAAGCCTCACACTCCTTTGGACAAAACCAGCAACCTTTGTGGAAAGTTCTAATCCTCTCCCTGATGTGCAAAAAAGCAGACACCTGGCCCCCAGCCCTCTGTGGGGCCGCCTCCTAAGGTCTCCAAGACCGGGAATCTCTGCAGGTAGGACTCGGCCGGCTACCTGGGACTTTGGCTCCATTGAGCTGCAGGGGGCATGTTAGGATTGGAACTACCTCAGGGTTGAAAAGATGCTCTCCTGGAAGTGATAGGGACCATGCAAGCCTATCCTCGCATACAGGTTTGTCAGCACACCTGTCAACTATCAAGAGATTCTATCTCTTGAGTATTTCTGACCCTCACCCCACCTGCCAAGGTGGGCTTCTACTGTTTTCCCTGAGCCTTTGCAACTGCCTCCTAATCGGTCCCTGCCCCCGCCACCTCCCCTCCGTTCTTCCCATCCAGTGATGTTTCCTTCCTCTTCCTCTGTGGAGCCCCCAGTGACTCCCACTTGAGCGCACCTGCTGCAGAATGCTTAGCCTGGCGCCCAACACCCTTCACCATCTGACCTTGACTTAGCTTTCCAGCTCCTTCTCCCATCTGCATCCTGCACCCTGACCGAGCCACATCGAGCCCCGAGGTTCTATTTCCTCAGCCTGGAAGGCTCTACCGTCTTTCTTATGCCAACTCAGCTACCCATGACCCAGTTAAAATGTCAACTCCAGGCGGAACCCCCACTGCCCTCCCTGGCCACACTGGTCCCCCTCCCCCATTTTACTCTCAGCTCTTCTGTCGAGCACCCCACCTTGGGTTTGGTTATAGGTCCGTTGCCCTACCAGGTCTGAGGCCTGAGGACCCTGAGGACTGAGAATCAGCCTACACCTGTCACAGTCCATTGCATACAGCAGGTGCTCAATAAATGTTACTTCTTTGACCCACGGTGGACCTGTGAAGGAAAATGGCAGATCTCCGTGTAATATAGAGGACCTGGCATCGACATCTCAAACACACCTGCAAACCAGGTTCCCCTGACCGCACGCAGCACCGCATCCCCGCCTGATGGAAAGAACCAGGAAGTTAAGAGGAAGAACCTCATTTAAATGGGTTCGTTTGAGGATCCTCACGATGAAATGTTGGAAAATTTTTAAAGGATTAAAAATAGATCCAACTTTCTTTAATAATAACAACTAAAAGGGAGAAATAAAGTATTGTTCATCATCCCATGGCCCAGATAACCCTTTTCGATATTTTTAAAAAGTAATAGAGAACCGCATAGTCCCTGTAATAAAGCTAATTCACAGCACATGTTACGAGTCTCCCACAGTCCAGAAAATGAACTGGGATTGTTTGGGAAGCACCACAGAGGAGGATAAATGGGCTGGGTTGCACCTCGAGAGGGGACATCAGACATAGGACAGGCATGGTCCTGGCCAGAGGGAAGCATCCCCACAAGAGTGAGCTGGCTGGTGGGGAAGGCGAAGGTACAAGGGGAGAGAGGGAATAACCTTGGGAAACTGGTGGGGCAGATCCAAGAGCTAAAGATTCTGAGTCTAGGAGCTGGAAGGTGACAAATACACAGCAAGGGGACCATGAGACACTGTGTGTGATGCAGGTAAGGGGGGGAGAAAAGAGGCCGAGGTGGAAACAGTTAGGCGGAGGGCTCATGGGTGACTGAGACTTTTTCAGAAACTTGTTTTATGTTGTTATGCTATTTTTATGCTTACAAAAAAAAAAAAAAAAAAAAACCTCAAGGCAGTCACAATAGAACGATTGTGAGATCGGCCTTCAAGATACTGAGACGCCCAAACAGGGTGAAGGACGGGGTGCCGACGTGCACGTGCCAGTTGGACAGAGGAGAGGGACTTTGCAAAGGATGGACCACCTGGATGAGGCAACTGGGTAGGTGGAGCTGGAACCAGTGGGTGGGTCTTCATATACCCCGCCCAGTGGACCATGGTGTGGATTGGGTTGGATGTGGTCTTCAATGACCAGCCTCCTCAGCCCCTTTGGGGATTCAGTTCGTGCTTGCCAAGTGGTGGGCGATTGGCGACTTCTCCTGCAATGCCCAATACTGTTGAATAACAGAGTGAATTTTGAATTGGTGGTTTAGGGGTAACCGGCAAGGTCTCTGGGGCCACAGATATCCTCTCCAGGTGGTCTGCTCCTGGGGCAAAGGCTGGCTGCAGGGGGCTGGCTTGGATCCGGAGCACCCTCCTGGCTCAGATGCTGTTGATGTCCATGACAGGGCATCTCAGCACAAGGGTTGCTCCCCTTTTGTGTGTGCTAGGGGTTCAGGGGGGTCCTGTGGGCCTCCCAACAGTACAAGGCAGCCAGACAGAGGGTGAAACAGCTCTGAACTAACAAAAGCAGCAGCTATAAGGAGCCACCTCTCCATGGGGTCCGACCCTCGGAAATCTCCTGCTTTTCTTTCCAGGAGCAAAAGGAGCCAATCTGTGATGAATGACAAGTTCTTCTCAGGAAGCTCAGGCCCCCCCAGCATCCAGGTGGCTACACCCCAGGGGGATGAGAATTATCATGCACTGCATTTGCATCGTGCTTTTTAATTTACCAGAGTGCTTTCGCAGCTTTATTTCATTTTGTCTTCCCTACAATCCTGTAAAATAAACAGGGAAGACATAAGCTTACCCTTCCTTTATGTGCGTAAAGCTCGGCCACTTCACCACGTAGATTGTCAAATGATTATATAGGGAAACTGAGTTCCCAAAATGTTAGATCAACTGTCCAAGGGGCCAGAGACAGAGCAGACACAAAAAGGGTGGTTTGCATCTTCTATGTCAGGGCTTTTCTTGAACAATACTGCCTCCTGGAAGAGGTCCTTAATAATGATGATGGCAAATACAGTGATGGTGATGACAACGGTGGTATGTATCAGACTCCTGTTCCATATGTTTACAATAGATGAAGAGGTTGGAGAGGGTCAGGAACCAGACTGAAGAGGATCTTGGATGCCAAGGTCAATAGTTTCAGCTTTTCCCAGGAGCAGTGGAGACCCAGCATGTTTCCAGCTGGGAGTGTGTGCTGGGTTGGACGGTGGCCACTCCCCACCCCACCCCACCCCACCCCGACCCCAAAAGATATGTCCATGTCCTAATCCCTGGAACCTGCGAATGTGACCTGATTTGGAAAAGGGTCTTTGCAGATGTGATTAAGTTTAACTCTTGTTTTATCTGGTGGGACCCAAATCCAATCACAAATGTCCTTATCAGAGGGAGGAAGAGGGAGACGAGAGAGACAGAAGAGGAGGCCGTGTAACCACGGAGGCAGAAATTGGAGTGATGCGGCCACAAGCCAAGGAACCAGGGCCTGCAAGAGGCAGGAAGGATCGTCCCCTTGAGACCCCGAGAGAGCATAGCCCAGCCAGGTGCCCGACTTCGAGCCTCCGGAACCGTGAGAGAATAAATCTCCATTGTTTTAAGCTCCCAAGCTTGTGCCGATTTGTCACAGCAGCCACAGGAGACTGATACAGGGTGACCCACGACACACCAGCAGGTCGGGTTTCATTTCATTTGCTGCCCCCTGCACAGGCGGGTCAGGCCTGGCTCATCGCCTAGGATGGGAGAGCAGGCACCTTAGGGCCTTGCCCAGGTTCCCGAGGTTGGCGAGCACAGAGGCACCACCAGGGCCCACGTGTCCTCACCCCGTCCCAGGGTCTCCCTCACCAAGGTTCAGAAGGCCCCGGTGCCCCAGGCAGCTGAGGACTGTGCCCACCACCCCATTGTGTTCCTTAACACAGACCCCACTCCTCGGGAGCTAAAGATATTTTCACCTGATTTGCATCAATTAAGTAAAGCCTCAAAAGAAATCTCTGCCTTTGCTCAGAAAGAATCTACTTTAAAAAAAAAAAAAAAGGAACGTGAGCTGGGAGGCAGACCCCAAACTCTAGGAAATATTCTTTTCTCTGGCCGTGATAGTTGGTCACCACTCAGAGGCCTCCAGTGAGCCCAGGGGAGTCCAGGGAACTCGGGAATTGCACTCATCCTCAGGTTGGTCCCTCTTGGAGGTCAGACCCAAATCTCTCTGGTCTTCAGTTTATTCATCTGCAAAATGGGATCGTTTCAGTGGCTACTTCCCAGGACCGTTAGGGAGGATGAAGACAACGAGATAATACGCACCATGTGTTCAACAAGGTGCCTGCATGAGTCCAGATCTCCATGCATGATGGGGATGGGGATGGGGGTGGGGATGGGGATGGGGATGGGGATGGGGGATGGGGATGGGGGATGGGGATGGGGATGGGGATGGGGATGGGGGATGGGGATGGGGATGGGGGATGGGGATGGGGGATGGGGGATGTGGATGGAGATGGGGATGGGGGCTGGGGGATGGGGCTGGGGGATGGGGATGATGATGGTGAAAAAACGTGTGACTAGCGTGGGCAGGACTCCCAGGAGGCCATGCAGCTTGTTTGGAGGCTGGAGGACTCAAGAGGAAGGAATCCACTCTTCAGCCTTTCCAAGTGGAACAGGCTTGCCCTGAGCCAGGCCAGTGTACCCAATGTGCAGGGCTCCAGGACCATGCCCACTACCCACCTGGAGAGGAAGCTCCACTTTGCTGCCCAGGGAAAGCCTTGGAGCATGTCCATCCCAGGGGCACCGCCAGCCCTGCCCACCAGTCTCTTTCCTTTCCTGGATCCAGAAGCACTGCCTGGCCAGCCCTCTCCCTGTGTGTTCGATCCAAATTAATTGCCTTTGTTAGGTTAATCGTGCAAGTGTCCCTTTGATTCTTTTTCATCCAGCAGATTCCTGTGTGTTGCTAAAAATACAAACGCGTGACTCACAGCTTCTGAGGACCATAAAGGAGAGAGAACACTGCATGGCCTTTCTGTGCTTTGGAGTCAGGCCAGGGTACCAGCCGGGCGGGGGAGCTGAAAATGAGCACTGCCCTCGCGCCCAGCTGCGGGGGCAGAAAGAGGAGGGGTCCCGACGGGCCAAGCGCTCCGAGCTGTCTGCAGCGTCTTCGGGGCATGACACCACAGTTGTTAAGAAAATTTTTGCCCCATTTCTTTGAGCTCTTCATCTGCTCTGCTATTTGGGGCGTTATCTTGTGAAAGGTCAAGACCTCAAGATCCCGGTTCTTGTTTATGGTCGTTTGTATTCCACCTCCCACCTGCTCACACCAGCCTGTAGGAGGCAGTGAGAGGTTCTCGGATGTATGCCGGTATGTGCCCGCTGTGTCTAGGCCCTCCACAGCCTTGCACCAGTGGAGAGAGATCCGCAGGGCACCAGCCTCACCCGAGATGAGCAAGACAGACCCATTCTCACCCCTTCCCTTCTGATGTCGCAGCGGTCCTCCAGCAGCCCCCCACCCCAGCCCTGCCCTGGGAGTGTCTTCCACGTTCTGTGAGGTTCGCCTTCATTTGCTTCAAGGAGAGACCCCGGGACCAAGAGGCAGTATCTCATGACCTTAAAGAGATGGGACTTTGGAATCAGAGACATTCTCTCAGGAAACCTCTGCTTCCTCCTCATCCAAACAGGGGCCTCAGTAGACGCCCCCCCCCCCGCCCCACCCCCCAAGGGTGATGTGATGAGGATCAAGGGAGAGCAAATGTGCAAAACCCTCAGCCCAATGCCTGGCCCAGAGAAAGTTTCCGTACACATCACCACTGATTAGCGGACATTGATACTGTTACTGCATTCATTGCTCCCACACGCGGGGCCCACGCTTACCCCATCCTCACCCCACATCTGGGTCTTCTGCCCTCTCCTTCCTGGGCGCCTCGGCCTCTGAGTCACAAAGACAGTTGGCTGAAAAGCAAACACCATCCGTCCCGCCCCTGGGAAGCAGCCGCTGAAAAACAACAAAGCCTTCAAGAGAATTTCCTTGGCAGCCAAGGCCCTCCGATGAATCAGGGTTCTTTTCTGATTACTTACTGTATTCCAGGCGACCTGCTGGGTCATCTCCGACTCCCCTCCAGGGTGCAGAGCCAGCAGGAACAGGAATGCAGGGTAGGTGAAGAGGAGAAGAGATGTGTCTGGGCTCAGAAATAAGGGGCTGACCAATCCCTGTCAGGCTCCCAGGGAAATTTGTGTTGCTCTGACTGGAGCTGAGGGACCAGACATCCCTTCCGGCGCCTGAAGCCCTTCCACAGCGGCCGCCGTCTCCTTCTCCCTGAGGCAAGGGCTATACTGGGGTAGCCTATATGCCCAGCACCCTGGAACGCTCCAGCCCTGAATGGGCAGACGTGAGAGCATCCAGCATCAGGTCAGAGCTGGCTGCCGGGGCTGCACCCACGCCTGCCCCCCTGTGTTCTCCTCTATGATCAATATCTACACGGAGAAGGACAGCAGGACGGACGCCTGGTCGCCGGGGCTCTACTCCCCAGTGCTTCCAAACTCACTGGAAAAAGCTTAAATGTAGGTGTTAGCAGAGAATCACATTCAACAGCAAAATGACCCATCTGGACATCTGGTGGAGGGCACTCTGTACCCCCAACACCACCACACATACCCCTTTTATGAGTGCTGGCTGCAGCCTCACTGATCCATAGGCAGCTAACTTTCCCGCAGCCAAGCCCATAATTAAACCTTTGAGGGTGAAATGTTCTTCCCATGTTGAAGACTGATTGATCCAGCAAGAGTTCGGTTCTATCGGAAGGTCAGTCCCCATACTGGCCACTCCTGGTCTACCTTGGGAGTTATGTAGGATTTTTTAAATTGTTAAGAAGGTGGACTGTTCGAATTTTATTTTTATTATATTGCCAGTTTCCATCTTCTTGCCTCTCCGAGGTAAATTGTTGTAATAATGGCCCCAACTTTCTCATGCCTGCCCCTGCATCCATGCCCTTAGCCCCTGCATCCATGCCCTTAGCCCCTGCATCCATGCCCTTAGCCCCTGCACTGCTGACTCTGAGCCTGGCCATGTGACTGGCTTTGCCAGTGACAGAACAGCAAACGTGACACCGCAGAGGCGTGGAAAGCACTTGTGCACTTTGGATCCCTGAGGCCAGAGTGAAGAAGCATGGGCTCACCTCCTAGAGGGTGAGAGGCCACGTGAAGCAGAGATGGGGCGTCGCAGCTGGGATCCCCGGACAAGCAGCCTGCCACTGGCCAGAATGTGAGTGAGGCCATCCTGGAGCCCCCAGCCCCAGCCCAGCCACCAGCTGATCATGCAGATCAGGTAAACCTGAAAGCCCAGAAAAGATCTACCCAGCCAACCCATGGAAAATGGAGAAATGATAAGCACTAAATCTGGGGACGGTTTATGACTGATACACTCTCCAACCTCTACTCCACTGTGAACTGCTGGATGGCAAAGGCTGTATTATTTCAATGTGTATTTCTATGCCTGGAAAAGCACTTTGTAGAGAAAACACTCAGTAAAAGGGGTACATGGAATACGCACGTACACACACACACACAACACACACGCGTGCAGCAGACACGCACATGGACACTTACGCATTTCTCACGCATTTATCTTCTAAATGAATTGTAGATGCGTGAATTTCAAGCATCCCTCCTGCAACGTTCCTGGTGGAGATTTTGGCTGTAGGTACCGCACCTGGCAGCCAGGTCAGTGGGCGTGGCTGCCCTGCATTCTCTGGCTTTAGAGCAGGTCACCCTCAACGCTGCCTGGGACATAGCACCACCTCAGCTGGTGCTCCAACATCATAGATGAAGAAGCATCACCACGTTCTTGACTAGCTGGGCAATGAGACCTGCAAGAGGGTCCCTGGAGATAGCAATGGAGGTCTCACAGGGCAACAGAGACCAGGCCACCTCTTGACTCCCCTTCCAGGAACAAAATTTATGGGGTCCCAGGCTGTCTGGGGGACCACCTCTTTCCACACAGTTAAGACCCACCCCCGACTGTTTTGCCCTAAGAGCCCGCGTGTACTTAGGTGTGACTGGAGTTTCTCCCTCCAGTGTGAGTGGCTATTTTTTACAATCTGAGTTATGGTCTGAGCCTGAGAAATAGCCCCCCTTCCCTCCCCCTGTAACAACAGGGCTCCCATCTCACCTTCCTCTGTATATAATACTTCTGAGAGCATCTCAGAGTTTACAGGGTCCAAGGTCAGGTTTTCTTCTCAAAACAGCCCAGCATTCAGAGCTGCCCAACATAGGCTGATGAGACAGGAGCCGGCCTGGGACAGAGCTCCCGGCAGGATTCCCACCTCACTTCCAACTCCTCAGCCTCCAGCCTGGTGGCCGGTCACATGGCAGCCACCCCGCTGCCCTGGGAGCACCAGGACCTGGAGTCACCCTACTTCTCTCTCAGCCCAAACCTGACCCAATTCCACGGGAAATGCTCAAAAACCACTGAGCTTAATAAAGTGTTGCCCACGGGTACTGTCATAGACCACTTTAGGAGAACAAATTGCTAGAAGCTTTACGAGGGCAATTTGGCAACATATATAAAATTTTTAAGTGGCCATCCCTATTGACATAGCACTTTTCCAAGTTAACCTCGAGTATAAAAAGTTTAAGAATGTTTGTCTCAGGACTGTTTGTAATAGCAAAAGAAATTGTGAGTGGCTGATCATCTATACAACACAAACCCAAATATCCCGGGAACCAAATGCAAAGGCACAAAAAAGAAAAGGGAGATTTTATTTTTCAAGGGGGGAGAGGGGAGAGACCAATTGGAATATCTCTTTTTTAGGGTTATAATCGCATACTGGGGGCTTCCCTGGTGGTGCAGTTGTTAAGAATCCACCTGCCAATGCAGGGGACACGGGTTCGTGCCCCTGTCTAGGAAGATCCCACATGCCGCAGAGCGGCTGGGCCCGTGAGCCATGGCCGCTGAGCCTGCACGTCCGGAACCTGTGCTCCGCAATGGGAGAGGCCACAACAGTGAGAGGCCTGCATACCGAAAAAAAAAAAAAAAGACATGTTCTACAAAATAATAATTTAGAAATACAGCTTTTTTCCCACCTATATATTTTGTGCAACGACCTCTTCCTGTTTATCTTCAGCCTGTGTCCTCATCACAGCCACATCCTACATCCTCTTTTGGGACCTCGAACAATTTTCAGAAGGTATCATTTCCCTGGAAATTTCATCCGAGGCCACAAGGGCCCATTCACTTAATATGAGGCCAGTGTTTCATTTTGTTTTGTTTGATTCATTTATCCTGTCAGAAATATTCACAGCTTCCACAAGATAGCCACTTATTGTATTACATTTTAAATTGATATTTAAAGTTGTTTACAACAACATTGATTGAAGTCTAATAGATCAAATATAAAATAATTCCTGTGTTTAAAAACTCTTGCTTTATACTAAATCATACATAGTAAATGTCTATCAACAAGGGATTCCTTAATCAGTGATGGCACCTCCATACAGTGGAAGACTACCTCACCTTTAAAAAGAATGTGATAAGGAGATTGGTTCAAGATGGTGGAGTAGAAGGACGTGCGCTCACTCCCTCTTGCAAGAATCACAACTAACTGCTGAACAATCATCGACAGGGAGACACTGGAACTCACCAAAAGAGGTACCGCACATCCAAAGACAAAGGAGAAGCCACAGTGAGACGGTAGGAGGGGCGCGATAACGATAAAATCAAGTCCCATAACTGCTGGGTGGGTGACTCACAAACTGGAGAACAATTATACCACAGAAGTCCACCCACTGGAGTGAAGGTTCTGAGCCCCACGTCAGGTTTCCCAACCTCGGGGTCCAGCAACGGGAGGAGAAATTCCTAGAGAATCAGACTTTGAAGGCTAGCAGGATTTGATTGCAGGACTTTGACAGGACTGAGGGAAACAGAGACTCCACTCTCGGAGGGCACACACAAAGTAGTGTGCACATCAGGACCCAGGGGAAGGAGCAGTGACCCCATAGGAGACTGAATCAGACCTACCTGCTAGTGTTGGAGGGTCTCCTGCAGAGGCAGAGGGTGGCTGTGGCTCACAATGGGGACAAAGACACTACAAGCAGAAATTCTGGGAATTACTCCTTGGCATGAGCCCTCCCAGAGTACGCCATTAGCCCCACCAAAGAGCCCAGTAGGCTCCAGTGCTGGGTTGCCTCAGGCCAAACAACCAACAGGGAGGGAACCCAGCCCCACCCATTAGCAGACAAGCAGATTAAAGTTTTACTGAGCTCTTCCCACCAGAGCAACCCCCAGCTCTACCCACCACCAGTCCCTCCCATCAGGAAGATTGCACAAGTCTCTTAGATAGCCTCATCCACCAGAGGGCAGACAGCAGAAGCAAGAAGAACTACAATTCTGCAGCCGGTGGAACAAAAACCACATTCACAGAAAGATAGACAAGATGAAAAGGCAGAGGACTATGTCCCAGATGAAGGAACAAGATAAAACCCCAGAGAAACAACTAAATGAAGTGGAGATAGGCAACCTTCCAGAAAAAGAATTCAGAATAATGATAGTGAAGATGATCCAGGACCTCGGAAAAAGAATGGAGGCAAAGATCGAGAAGATGCAAGAAATGTTTAACAGAGACCTAGAAGAATTAAAGAACAAACAGAGATGAACAATACAATAACTGAAATGAAAAAAATACACTAGAAGGAATCAATAACAGAATAACTGAGGCAGAACACTGGATAAGTGACCTGGAAGACAGAATGGTGGAATTCACGGCCATGGAACAGAATAAAGAAAAAAGAATGAAAAGAAATGAAGACATCCTAAGAGACCTCTGGGACAACATTAAATGCACCAACATTTGCATTATAGGGGTCCCACAAGGAGAAGAGAGAGAGAAAGGACCCAAGAAAATATGTGAAGAGATTATAGTTGAAAATTTCCCTAACATGGGAAAGGAAATAGCCACCCAAGTCCAGGAAGTGCAGAGAGTCCCAGGTAGGATAAATCCAAGGAGAAACACACAGAGACACATAGTAATCAAATTGACAAAAATTAAAGACAAAGAAAACTTATTAAAAGCAACAAGGGAAAAATGACAAATAATAACCCATAAGGTTAACAGCTGATTTCTCAGCAGAAACTCTACAAGCCAGAAGGGAGTGGCAGGACATATTTAAAGTGATGAAAGGGAAGAACCTACAACCAAGATTACTCTACCTGGCAAGGACCTCATTCAGATTCGATGGAGAAATCAAAAGCTTTACAGACAAGCAAAAGCTAAGAGAACTCAGCACCACCAAACCAGCCCTACAACAAATGCTAAAGGAACTTCTCTAAGTGGGAAACACAAGAGAAGAAAAGGACATACAAAAACAAACTCAAAACAATTAAGAAAATGGTAATAGGAACATACATACCGATAATTACCTTAAATGTGAATAGATTAAATGCTCCAACCAAAAGACACATGTTCACTGAATGGATACAAAAACATATATATGCTGTCTACAAGAGACCCACTTCAGACCTAGGGACACATACAGACTGAAAGTGAGGGGATGGAAAAAGATATTCCATGCAAGTGTAAATCAAAAGAAAGCTGGAGTCACAATACTCATATCAGATAAAATAGACTTTAAAATAAAGAATGTTACAAGAGACAAGGAAGTACACTACATAATGATCAAGGGATCAATCCAAGAAGAAGATATAGCAATTATAAATATATATGCACCCAACATAGGAGCACCTCAATACATAAGGCAACTGCTAACAGCTATAAAAGAGGAAATCGACAGTAACACAATAATAGTGGGGGACTTTAACACCTCACTTACACCAATGGACAGATCATCCAAAATGAAAATAAATGAGGAAACAGAAGCTTTAAATGACACAATAGACCAGATAGATTTAATTGATATTTATAGGACATTCCATCCAAAAACAGCAGATTACACTTTCTTCTCAAGTGCGCATGGAACATTCTCCAGGATAGATCACATCTTGGGTCACAAATCAAGCCTCAGTAAATTTAAGAAAATTGAAGCCATAGCAAGCATCCTTTCTGACCACAACGCTATGAGATTAGAAATGAATTACAGGGAAATGCAAAAAACACAAACACATGGAGGCTAAACAATACGTTACTAAATAACCAAGAGATCACTGAAGAAATCAAAGAAGAAATCAAAAAAATACCTAGAGACAAATGACAATGAAAACACAACAATCCAAAACCTATGGGATGCAGCAAAAGCAGTTCTAAGAGGGAAGTTTATAGCTATACAAGCCTACCTCAAGAAACAAGAAAAATCTCAAATAAACAATCTAACCTTACACCTAAAGGAACTAGAGAAAGAAGAACAAGCAAAACCCAAAGTTAGCAGAAGGAAGGAAATCATAAAGATCAGAGCAGAAATAAATGAAATAGAAACAAAGAAAACAGTAGCAAAGATCAATAAAACTAATAGCTGGTTCTTTGAGAAGATAAACAAAATTGATAAACCATTAGCCAGACTCATCAAGAAAAAGAGGGAGGGGACTCAAATCAATAAAATTAGAAATGAAAAAGGAGAAGTTACAACAGACACTGCAGAAATACATAGCATCCTAAGAGAGTAGTACAGGCAACTCTATGCCAATAAAATGGACAACCTGGAAGAAATGGACAAATTCATGGAAAGGTATAACCTTCCAAGACTGAACCAGGAAGAAATACAAAATATGAACAGACCAATCACGAGTAATGAAATTGGAACTGTGATTAAAATCCTTCCACCAAAAAAAAGTCCAGGATCAGATGGCTTCACAGGTGAATTCTATCAAACATTTAGAGAAGAGCTAACATCCATCCTTCTCAAACTCTTCCCAAAAATTGCAGAGGAAAGAACACTCCCAAACTCATTCTATGAGGCCATCATCACTCTGATATCAAAACCAGACAAAGATCCTACAAAATCAGAAAATTACAGACCAATATCACTGATGAACATAGATCCAAAAATCCTCAACAAAATACTAGCAAACAGAATCCAACAACACATTAAAAGGATCATACACCATGATCAAGTGGGATTTATCCCAGGGATGCAAGGATTCTTCAATATATGCGAATCAATCAACATGATACACCATATTAACAAACTGAAGAATAAAAGCCATATGATCATCTCAATATATGCAGACAAAGCTTTTGACAAAATTCAACACCCATTTATGATAAAAGCTCTCCAGAAAGTGGGCATAGAGGGAACCTTCCTCAATATAATAAAGGCCATATACAACAAACCCACAGCAAACATCATTCTCAGTGGTGAAAAACTAAAAGCATTTCCTCTAAGATCAGGTATGAGACAAGGATGTCCACTCTCACCACTATTATTCAACATACCTTTGGAAGTCCTAGCCATGGCAATCAGAGAAGAAAAAGAAATAAAAGGAACACAAACTGGAAAAGAGGCAGTAAAACTGTCACTGTTTGCAGATGACATGATACTATACATAGAGAATCCTGAAGATGCCACCAGAAAACTACTAGAACTAATCAATGAATTTGGGAAATTTGTAGGATACAAAATTAATGCACAGAAATCTCTTGCATTCCTATACACTAATAATGAAAGGTCAGAAAGAGAAATTAAGGAAACAATCCCATTCACCACTGCAACAAAAAGAATAAAATACCTAGGAATAAACCTACCTAAGGAGGTAAAAGACCTGTACTCAGGAAACTATAAGACACCGATGAAAGAAATTAAAGATGATACCAACAGATGGAGAGATATACCATGTTCGTGGATTGGAAGAATCAATATTGTGAAAATGACTATACTACCCAAAGCAATCTACAGATTCAATGCAATCCCTATCAAATTACCAATGGCATTTTTTACAGAACTAGAACAGGGCTTCCCTGGTGGCGCAGTGGTTGAGATGCAGGGGACACGGGTTTGTGCCCTGGTCCGGGAAGATCCCACATGCCGTGGAGCAGCTAGGCCCTTGAGCCATGGCTGCTGAGCCTGTGCGTCCGGAGCCTGTGCTCCACAATGGGAGAAGCCACAACAGTGAGAGGCCCGCGTACCACAAAAAAAAAAAAAAAAAAGAACTAGAACAAAAAATCTTAAAATTTGTATGGAGACACAAATCAATCTTGAGGGAAAATAAACAGAGCTGGAGGAATCAGACTCCCTGACTTCAGACTTCAGACAAAGCTATAGTAATCAAGACAATATGGTACTGGCACAAAAACAGAAATATAGATCAATGGAACAGCATAGAAAGCCCAGAGATAAACCCATGCAACTATGGTCAAATAATCTATGACAAGGAGGCAAGGATATACAATGGAGAAAAGACAGTCTCTTCAATAAGTGGTGCTGGGAAAACTGGACAGCTACATGTAAAAGAATGAAATTAGAACACTCCCTAACACCATACACAAAAATAAACTCAAAATGGATTCGAGACCTAAATGTAAGACCAGACACTATAAAACTCTTAGAGGAAAACATAGGAAGAACACTCTTTGACATAAATCACAGCAAGGTCTTTTTTGACCCACCTCCTAGATTAAAAAACTTATAAACAAATGGGACCTAATGAAACTTAAAAGCGTTTGCACAGCAAAGGAAACTATAAACAAGATGAAAAGACAACTCTCAGAATGGGAGAAAATATTTGCAAATGAATCAACGGACAAAGGATTAATCTCCAAAATATACAAACAGCTCATGTAGTTTAATATTAAAAAAAACAACAACCCAATCAAAAAATGGGCAGAAGACCTAAATAGACATTTCTCCAAAGAAGACATACATATGGCCAAGAGGCACATGAAAAGCTGCTCAACATCACTAATTATTAGAGAAATGCAAATCAAAACTACAGTGAGGTACCACCTCACACCAGTTAGAATGGGCTTCATCAGACAATCTACAAACAACAAATGCTGGAGAGGGTGTGGAGAAAAGGGAACCCTCTTGCACTGTTTGTGGGAATGTAAATTGATACAGCCACCATGCAGAACAGTATGGAGTTTCCTTAAAAAACTAAAAATAGAATTACCATATGACCCAGCAATCCCACTACTGGGCATATACCCTGAGAAAACCATAATTGAAAAAGACACATGCACCCCAATGTTCATTGCAGCACTATTTACAATAGCCAGGTCATGGAAGCAACCTAAATACCCATCGACAGATGAATGGATAAAGAAAATGTGGTACATATATACAATGGAATATTACTCAGCCATAAAACAGAATGAAATTGGGTCATTTGTAGAGACGTGGATTGACCTAGAGACTGTCATACAGAGTGAAGTAAGTCAGAAAGAGAAAAACAAATATCATATATTAACGCATATATATGAAATCTAGGAAAATGGTACAGATGAACTGGTTTGCAAGGCAGAAATAGAGACACAGGTGTAGAGAACAAACATATGGACATCAAGGGGAGAAAGTGGCAGGGGTGGTGGTGGTGGGATGAATTGGGAGATTGGGATTGACATATATACACTAATATGTATAAAATAGATAACTGATAAGAACCTGCTGTATAAAAAATAAATAAATAAAATTCAAATAAAAAAGAATGTGATAGACCTCAAACACAGAAGACATCTGCACTATATTTCCTTTTTTTTTTTTTTTCTGCGGTACGCGGGCCTCTCACTGTTGTGGCCTCTCCCATTGCGGAGCACAGGCTCCGGATGCGCAGGCTCAGCGGCCATGGCTCATGGGCCCAGCCGCTCCGCGGCGTGTGGGATCTTCCCGGACCGGGGCACGAACCCGCGTCCCCTGCATCGGCAGGCAGACTCTCAACCACTGCGCCACCAGGGAAGCCCTGCACTATATTTCTGAATGAAAAGAGCACACTACGGAACAAGATGTACAGTGTGATCCTATTTTTAAATACATTTATATGTTAATAATTGCATTAAATTATATAAATTAAAATAGATCATATTATTGAGTTATTATCAAGGCAAGTAGGATGGTGAAAGTGTTCACTTTTGTGAAGTGCTGGCATTGCCTGGGAAGTGGGAAAATATTATATTTCCTTTATATTAGTCTTTAATAAATCAAGGAAGAGTGTTGTAATCTCTAGTAGGATAACCGCTAAAAGACAGTTTAACTAACAAGCTAATGGTGGAGGAAATGAAACAGTAGTATTCACTTGATTCGTCCAAAAGAAGGCAAGAAAGGAAATAAAATGGAACACAGAACAGGTGGGACAAGTAAAAACCCCATAGTACAATGGGAGATTTAAACCCTAACACATCAGTAATTAGATTAAATGTAAATGAATTAAAAGACACAGATTGTCAGACTTGATTTTTTTTTTTAATCAATTTACTTATTTATTTATTTATTTTTGGCTGCGTTGGGTCTTCGTTGCTGCGCGCGGCCTTTCTCTGGTTGCAGCGAGCGGGGGCTACTCTTCGTTGCGGTGCGCAGGCTTCTCATTGCGGTGGCTTCTCTTGTTGCGGAGCACGGGCTCTAGGCACACGGGCTTCAGTAGTTGTGGCACGTGGTGTCAGTAGCTGTGGCTCACAGGCTCTAGAGCGCAGGCTCAGTGGTGGTGGCTCCCTGGCTTAGTTGCTCCGCGGCATGTGGGATCTTCCCGGACCAGGGCTCGAACCTGTGTCCCCTGCATTGGCAGGTGGATTCTTAACCACTGCGCCACCAGGGAAGCCCCTGATTTTTTTTTTTAAATTAAACTATGTGTTTCTTATAATATCACAGAATGTTGAAAGTAAAAGGATGGCAAACAGGACAGGTTTATTTGTGGCTCATGTGAGTATGCTGGGGGGACGGGGGGACTTCCAGGGTGTGGCTCAGCCTTGTGGCTCCTCCCCGGTGCTGGTGAGTCTCACACAGGCAATTCAATGCTTCCTTCAGGATGTGGCAGGCATCACCCTGCTCACGTTTTATCACCAAAGCATGTCACCTGGCCTCGCCTACCTCAAGGGGGCGGGAGGTGCAGCAACCACATGGTCAGAACGAGGAGAATCTAACACACACAGTGGGGAACAGCAGGACACAGAGGGAAGCAGGGGGACACAGTGGGGTGCAGTCTTCTAACTCAGATCTCTGTCCTCTTATAGGGTCCTCCAGATGGCTGGCTGTTTTGCTGTTTTGTGTGTGTGTGTGTGTGTGTGTGTGTGAAAGTCAGAGAGAGACACACAGCTGTAATGTGAACTGCAACCAGCAGAACTCCACCTGGCCCGCTGGCCAGGTGTTGGCTGCCACCAGGTCCAGGGAAGCTCCCTTCCGAGGCTTCGTTCAACCTTGTTGGCTGGAACTGGGTCACAGGTAGAATAAGTCATGGGCCAGAAAGAGGCAGATGACCCAGGAAGCTGAGGGGAGCAGCCCTCCCAGGCCTCAGTGACCCACGAGCAGCACAGCACTCCCTGTCTTGAAGGACGCTCACTGCCCGAGCCACGTACTTTCAAAGACTGCTTTACACCTCCCCCTCTCAGCTTAACTCATGTCCACGCTGTCCTGGCAGGTGGAAGGGCAGTAAGTGCAGGCCAAGGTTATGCCTTCAACCAAGAACAGTCATGTCTGTTGCTTTCTTCCATGGCCAAACGCCTCACTGTGGCCAGTCTCCAGCATATGTCCCTGCCGGTCACAAGGGTCAGGATGAGCATGTAAGCGGGCGGGTGGAAACTGGACTCCACGCTCGCTCTCCTGTCTGTTGGTTTTGGACCTCATTTGGTCCAACTTTGCCCAGGTTATCACCAAGGTTTCAAATGTGGATGCTTCAGCCTAGGACACTTTAGTCTAATCCACCTATGGAAGATTCCAGGTGCTTTGGAACCTTAGAAATGTCCACCAGGCAGTAGGATGTATGGATCAGAAGCTCAGAAGGAAGGCTTGGCCTCGAGATATACATATAGGGACTGTCTCAGTTATCCATTGCTGTGTGACCAGCCACCCCAAACATGGTGTAGAATAATCCCTTTATTATGCACAGCAGTGGGACAGGAATGTGGATGGAACGCGGTGTGGGTGGCTTGTGTCTGTTCTGCAATGTCTGGGACCTCAGCTGGAAAGGCTCAGTGTACAGGGGTGACCTGAATGGCTGGGGCTGGAATGCACTGGAAGCATCTCCCTGGCACCTGGGCTGGATGCCTCTGCAGCACCGGTCCATCCGAGCACTTACCACTCAGGCCTCCATGGGCCTTCGGTCTCCCACAGATGGTGACCGAGTTCCAAGAAAGATGTCCCAAGAGCGTGTCAGAAAGGCACTCTTCCAAGGGACCAGACAGAGGCTGCCTGGCTTTTTCTGACCTTGTCTCAGGAGTCATGTGATCCACAGGGTCTACCGATGACAAGGGAGTCACGAAGGCCAGCCCAGAGTCAGGGGAAGGGAATGAAACCCCGGTCCTCAATGGAGAGAGGCAGGATCACATTGCAGGAGACACGTGGGGAGGGACAGGAGATGTTGATGAGGCTGGAGTTATGGGGCCCCAAGCGTCATCAGCGTGCGGTGGGATTTGGAATAGTGGAATTAAGATGTAGAATGAGAACAATGTCGTGCAGGGCAGAGGGAGAGAAACCTCATGGGAGACGGGGAGAAGCACCGCAGGGAAGGAAGGACCAGGGTGTACGGCATCTCCAGCACATGCGCAGCGGCAGGGCTTCCAGCTCACCTGCTATAAGCCGACCAGTGATTTATGTGCAGGCTTCTCAGTTCCCCATCCGTTGGGAGGGGACGTGGAAAGGAGTTCTGAAAATTTAAGGTGTTGACCTCTTTAGATTGTTCTCACCGAATGTCATTTAAGTTATAGTCAGGGTTGGGAGGGGACAGGGAAGGAAGGGTTCACTGAGATGGAAGAACAGGGTGGGGCTGAGGTGTCGGAAGGAAAACAGAGCACCTCGCCAGAGCCTCCTCTGCTTATCCTGCTCCCTCTGTCCAAATAAGGACCCAGCTGGAGGTCCTCAGAGCTCCTCCAGCCCCTGGAGAGTCCTCACCTCCTGCCTCCACTTGCCCTCATCTGCCCTTACACACACACACACACACACACACACACTCACATGCACGCACACACGCACTCACTCACACACATGCACACACACTCAGTCACACACTCACACACGTGCACATGCACACTCGCACACACACACTCGCACACGCGTGCACTCACACTCGCACACACACTCTTCCAAATAGACATGACGGTGGCTCTTGCTCCATAGACCTGGGAGCTCTCCCAGATCAAAGGACAAGCAATAAAAGCATGGGTTTGACTCTTCTTTATCCAATTACCACTCTTATTGGAGCCCGGGATCCTGCAGGTGGTGAAGAGGGAGGAAGGCACTGATGAAATCTCGCAGAGAAGCTCATTAGAAGCAGCAGCTGGGAACATCCCACTCCTGGAGCCGCTCTTCCAGGGACAAGTCACCGGAATTCCCTGCTTGGAGGAGGGAGGTTAAGGCAAGGCCACCTCTCTCCACCCCAACCCCCCACTTCTTGGTGGGGTGAGGAGAGTGTCCTGCGCTTGGGCAGTTTGGGGTCACACCTGCCTGGCATCTCGCCACACCTCTGGCCTCTCTGTGCTACCAGTCACTTATTCCATGCCAGCCTCAGTTCCCATATCTGTAAAATGGGAATTGTAACGTCATAAACCTTCAAGGGTTATTTTTGGAGCATCCCAGGGCCGTGCTCATGCGCGCATTTGTAAATCATTAATGCATGCACTGTAAAAATATTGTGTGTTAAAAAAGGTATTTTGTGTTCATGGAGAGGGAAAAACAACAGATTCTGGGAACTGTGAGTGTGAGCTCAGGACATCCAGAGCAGGGCATGGAAACGACTTCCGTGGTCCCGGGGCCAGGGCAGCGCATGAAGGATGGGTGGACGGTGAGGCAGCACCACAGTCTCCGCCCGGCCCGACACTACGGCTCTGCAGCGGCCAGTGAGCCAGAGCTGGTCCCTCGCCTCCTGCCTTCCCCTCTGAACAGTTTCCAGGAAAGGCTCTGTTGCCATGGGAACACATGTCCAATTATTCTGCTTGCAGAAAATCACTCATCAGCCAACTTGGCTGGAACATATTCCTTTTCTACAGAACAAAACTGCCTCTTGTTTTTTTACCTCTGCCATGACCAGATCTTTGAGCGAAGAAGTGGAGAAGCCGTTCAGGGGATTCAGGCCACAAGAGAGATGGTCTTCTGGGCAGAGAAGGCAGAGGGTACTAGAGAGAAGCAGGTCCTTTAGTAAAGCACAGGCAGCCTCCCCACGTCTGCAGGTTGGTGCTCAAGCTGGCGCCTCCTGAACGGGCTGAGGGATGGCCGGTAGGCAAGGACTGGGGCCTTTGATCCCCTCTGGTCACCCGCTCTGAGCCAGGCTCTACTAGACACTGGGCAGAAAGGGATGCTTCCAACACCAGTTTATGCCTTCAGTGGGGGGAATCAGAGTCCAGAGGGGAGTGGTGACTGGTGAGCAGATCAACAACAATAAGTGATCAGGACACAATAGAATATGTTCAGAGTAGTCAGAAGTAGACCAAGGAGGCAAGAGAATGAAGGAAGGCAAATTGGAGGCTGGGTTTTGATGTATGAATAGGAGCTTGCCAAACAGACAAGGGATGAGGGTGTGTGCTCTGGGCAGGGGAGACATGGTTAAGGAGTGGAGTCCTGGAGCAACAAAGTGCATTCTGAGAGCCAGTGGTTGAACGCTGCCCCAGTGGGGCACTCAGATGGGGAGGGGAGGGAGATGGGGCGGGCAGGATTAGAGGTTGGAAGCCACATGTGCCCTTCAAGGAGGGTGGCCTTTAGCCTGTGTACAGCTGGAAGAACTCAGTCAGGTTCGCATTCGGCAGAGGCAGGCAAGACAGAGAGAAGGATGGAGCCTGGAAGACTGGCCAGCAGGTGGGACCACCATCTGGGGAGAGGAGAGGAGGCCCAAATGGTGTCAGCACAAAAGGAACAAATGAGGATCTGCAGATGTGGGACACTGAGGGCAGAGCCTCAAGACCAGAACTCCACCCAGTTCTCAGCTCTGGGAGACAAATTTTGGAGACAGCCTTAACCAGCTGGGGAACGGCGGAGGGGTGGGTCTGGGGGAAGGAGCAATATAGATGGGGTCGCGCTGAGCAGAGGAGGCAGTGAGGTGTCGATCGCCTGAGTTCAAATCCCAGCACTGCTGCTTAGCGGCCATCTCTGTGGCCTTAGGCAAATCACTGACCCTCAAGGAGACTTGTTTCCTCTATTGTAAAATGACACCCATTTCCTCGGGTCCTTGTGAGGATTCACTGAGGTCAGCATGAAAGGTGTGTGGTAAGTACCCCAGGATGCCAGCGGCTCTGACCCCACGGCTCCCAGGGTTCCGGGTCAGGGTCCCCCTGCAGCTGCTGCAGCGCGCAGCCCCCTCGAGGCCCAGTAAAGGAGCTGGTCCCCTGCACACATCCTGGAGCTCACCCTGCCATCTTAGACCTTGCATAGGTGAGCAGCCCTCCCAGGATTGTGTCCTCCTGGACAGTCGCTACAGGAAGCCCACTGGCCTGGCATTCCCAGCCTTTGGGCCCCAGCTTATCACTTGGAGCACGTTGACTGGGCCTTAATCCTGGGTTAGGTGTCCTACCTACCTAGGGTGGCGTGACTTCTCAGGGACAGAAGCTTCTCTCCCAGCTGGCCCACTCGGAAGACCTCCTGTGTGTTCGTGTGTGGCCCCCTTCCACTGAGGACCTCCTGGCTCTTGGGAAGGAGCAGTCAGGTCTCTGGACCTGCTCCTTGTGTCTTGGAAACGCCCAGGAAATGACTTACCTTGACTACCTTCACCCATCAGCACCTCTCAGCCAGACACACCACTAGTTCCCCCCAAGCAAAGCATTAACAGGGGACTCCGGCATGGTGGGCCTTCCAAAGGTGCTGACCCCGCTCAGGCTCCTTCCTCAGCACAGCGCCCGCCCATCTGACACCCTCGCTAAATGTGTGTTAGTGGATGAATTAATGAATAAACATAAAACTCCGTCTCTAAGGTGGCCTCAATTCTCCCTAGTGGCCAGCGTTCATCTGCAAGGAATCGGGTGGGTGTCTGAGTAGGAAGCCCCCAGCTGAGACCTGGTAGGGCCATCTGGTTATTTCAGGGCAAAGTGGAATACCAGGTGAGCCAGACCAGGCGGGGCGATTCCCGGGAGCAGGCATCCCAAGGGGCGGCTCAACTAAGGCTGGTGGCTGGCAGCGGGGGTGGAGGGGGAAACTTCATGCGGAACCATGGCATGAAGGTTAAAGCACAGCCTTGACCCCAAGTGGAGGAGGGGCTGAAGCAGCAGGACCTTTCAGTTGGGGCAGACAGCCCAGGGTCACTCCCATAGGGTGATCGGTCAGTGCTCTAGAGAGCATTTGACTGGAGCTCCAGGGGATCTATGCCCCCCACGTCCCCAGTACATCTGGGACCACCCAGGGAGCGAAGACTGACTTCTACAGTCCAGAAATTCCTAAATCCCCAGACCGTCTGGGCCCATCTCTATCTGAATCTCTGTCCTCCCAGGACGAGGACCTCATTGCTGGCCTCATGGAGCTTTTCCTTGTTGGCATCTGCTGGAATGGCCCCTGGTTCTCCAGCTGGGGGACTTCCAGGGCCTCAGATGCTCCACACACACCCCACCCCAATTTCCCAGACCATGGAGTGGCCTTCTTGAGACATAGCCTTGCAGGGAGGAAATCATGAACTTTGGGCTTTACAGAACTGTATTTGAAGACCACCACTTACAGCTAATTGACCTTGGATAAGTCAGACTCCCAGGGCTGAGACTGCCTGTCTATTCAGTGGAGGAGTTGACACCTGCCCCCCAAGCCCCGGCACACCCACCGCAGGGAAGGGAAACCAGGAGCAGACAAGCTGGGAGCGCTTGACACAGGGCTCTCCTATCCCCGCCCCCATCGCTCCCACCCCACCCTGCTCTGTGGTTTACTAAACGCCTTCTGAACCAAACCTTGGACCACGTGGCTCAACAAAGGATTTCTGTGCTCAGAAGGAATTCAGACTGATTCCTCTGGACAGACACACGCATCAATGCCGCCCTGACCCCGGAGGCCAGCCCTCCTGCCCCACCTGTTACCTGGGCCATGACCCCGACACCTGATCCTTGACAAAGCGACATCCATCAGCCTGGATTTCATGGCTCAGCCCCGAGTCAGGCCAACAACAGCTCCTGAAGAGAACCAAGTCCCACCCCCACCCCAGAAGCAAAATGATGCAAATAATAAGGGCATCAGACACTCACCAGACCCTCCAGGTAGAGCCACACAGAGGCTTAACACAGAGGTCCTGGGGTTCAGTTACAAATTACTCTATTTGCAAAAAAAGGGGCGGGAGGAATCTTCACAAAGGAAAATGCTCTCAGTTTTGTGTGTTTTTTAGGGCAAAGCTCTCAGCTCTGTGGAACCATCCCGCTTCCTTGTGATTTTATCACGAAGGTGGGCTCTTTTGGTCCACTGCAAAGTACATGGCAACATTTTCCGGCTTTCTATCCCCTTCCAATAAGAAGGAATCTCTTCCTTTCTAAAACAATAAAAAGGTGGATAGGGCTTCCCTGGTGGCGCAGTGGTTGAGAGTCCGCCTGCCGATGCAGGGGACGCGGGTTCGTGCCCTGGTCCGGGAAGATCCCACATGCCGCAGAGCGGCTGGGCCCTTGAGCCATGGCCGCTGAGCCTGTGCGTCCGGAGCCTGTGCTCCGCAACGGGAGAGGCCACAACAGTGAGAGGCCCGCGTACCGCAGAAAAAAAAAAAAAAAGGTGGATAATTAGCGTGTAATGGTTAGTGGATAATTTTAGAGGGGTGAGCCGAGCTCAAAACATCATTCTGAATATATTTGCATTTAGCTGATCTCCCTCTTTATCCCCCCTATTCTCTGATTTTTTTGTTGTTGTTGTAAGTGTAATTAGTTTAATTACGATCTTCCCTAATGAAAACAAAGAAAAGTGTCTGTGGGAGAATTGGCTTCTGGGGAGGCCATGGATGCTGGCAGCACCCCCTTTTCCCAGGCAGCCTCCGGGTCCCTGGGGACCCACCGTCAGCCTCCCATGCCTTCTGCCCTCCGTCTGCCAGCCGAGCAGGCAGGTGGGCTGTGTATGTCTATTTGTCTTCATTCATTTATTCCCCCTGTTCCAGAAAGACAAAAGTGCAAGAGCCCTGGATTTTTATTCCTATTCACTCCCATTACCCAGGGGGTGACACTGAGCACGTGGCCCAGGAAGAGAAAGCTGCTGGCATCCCACCCTCTGGGTGTTTATGTCAGGACTCGAAGGAACAGCAGAGGGGCAAAGGTTAGCGGGCAACAGACGGAGGGGGCACCCCGGCCCCGACCTGTGCAGCCAGGAGTTCTGGTCCTCGGACTCTGGCCCTGCCCACCTTGCTCTGGGCAGGAGCCTGTCCTCTGCCCCCAGGCAGCTCCAGGCGCTTGGCCACTTGATTCTGAGCAGCAGCAGCCCATGTCTCATCTCCCCCATTCCTAACCACAGCCGCCATGCTGCTGACTCCGCTCTACGCGAGGCCCCGGTCCCTGGGTTTCCGCCTCAACCCCTAAGCTGCTCACCGGCCCCTGATTCTTGGAGGCATCGTCCATTCAACGGACCTGCCTCTGAGCTGTCCCTGACGCCACTCGGCCTGCTGAGGTCTCTTCCTCTGACAAACACAGGAGTACAGGGCACATGGAGGTGTCCCCACAGACCTGTCTTGGTGGCTCCCAGGCAGGGAAGCCTGGTCCCTGTCTCTGAGGACTTCCCAGGCCAGACATTTCAATGGGTCTTTCGAGCGAAGGCTGAGGGCAACTGTGCAAAGGCATAAAGTAAATGCTCAGGAAGCTCAGAGTGAGGCCAAGGGTCCATGGGGTCCATGGGAGAAGCGGCCCCAGCCGGGCCCCAGGGTGAGAACTCTAGGACATGCATTATGCATCTACCACCCACAGATCTGGGGTCCTAGATGTGCCAAAACACAGCAAGTACAGTGGGGAGTCCCTGCTCAAAGAAACGTTTCCTGCCCGACACCAAGGGCGGCTGTCCCTGCTACCCCAGCTCCCTGCCTCGTTAGCATGGGCCCAGCTGCCTCTCCCCATGGACACCAGGACCTTTGCCACAATGGCCAGTCCCTGGAAGATAACAGTGACCTTCACAGAATGACAGCTATGGTCAAGGCCGCCACGTGGCCAGTTGCATGGTGGGCAGGCCCCAGGCCAGCCGAAGATGGAGCAGGCGGCAGGGCCAGACCCCGTCTCCAAAAGGACTGGTCGAGAGGCCCTCCCTGCCTGCCCAGCCCCAGCGGGGCACCTCTCTCTCCAGCCAGGCCCCTCCCTTCTCCCTGCCCACAGAGCTTTCCTCCCGAGGGTGCTCAGAGGAGGAAACTCCACCCTGATTTTTCATTGTTTTTACAGAAAAGTTAGTTTCTGCCAAAAAGGAAAAATTAAAATGGGAACAGGCTTTCCCCACCACCACCGCCCCTCTGGGAATCGTTATTCTCTTCATGAAACCCTCTGGTCTGGCCTGGCTGGCCACCGACCCCGGGCCTGGCAACTTCTTCCTCCTCTTTGGCTGAGGGAGGCCTCCCCTGCTTGGAAGGCCTAGGCCCCGTCGCTGCTGGGTCAGAGGCAGGAAAAGGACCAGTCGGGACGGTCTTGAGTGGGAGAGACAGGAGCACTGGCTGCAGAGAGAGGGACAGGCAGGGGACCCCTCCAGACCCCGGCCAGCCCCGTGAGGCCACTGCCACTCCGGACACACGATTCCAATTCTGAAAACCCATCAGTGAGTCTCTGTAGCCGCCCCAGCCCTGATCGCGGAGCACAGCCCTCTTTCCTGAAGTCTGGACTCCCTCCTGCTTCTTGTTGAAATCCACCAGATCCCGAGCTCCCAGCCGCCACCAGCTCACCTTCAAGCCCGCTGAGCTGTGGGTGGCTTATATTCCCTTTCCGGTTTCCTCTGACTCACATGGTGTTGAGGGCGGGGAGAACAGCTCTCTGAGGCAGACCCTCTTCTGCCCCCCAGCCCTGAAGAGGTCCCAAGGGTAGCTAGGCTTGCATCCCTGCCCAAGCCAGATCCCAGGCCTCCCAGCCCGGCACGGCCAGGCACTCTGTCGTCTGTTGCTGCTCAGGGAGGTAGGGGAAGGAGCGGGCGGGCACCTGGGCCAGCAGATACTGAAATGATGCTGCTTTCACACACTAGGGGAGAGAACAGAAGACCTCCACCACCTCCTGCCCCCTCCAGAGAACTCCAAGGAAGAGGGGGTCAGAGGCTGGCATGGCTTTACAGGAAGGCAATGGGGAGGCCCGCCCACATCCCTGCAGCCCTTTCCATTTCTGGGCTCACTGACCGGACTTCCCAGCGCCAGCGCCTGCGTCTCCTTCTCGGCCCTGAGAGCGCAGAGCAGAAGACCAGGGCGTCCACACCTTCTCCCCAACAAAGCAGCCGCAGTCAAAACCCAACAAGATATGGTGGGGACATAGCTCTGGTCCCTTGCTCGGGCGGGAGATGACCTCTATTCCACACTGTCTCCCAAGAGACCCACTCATCCCCCTACCTCCCTAACCGATGCTCTCGGGGGTCATCCCCCAATATACCACTGGACTCAAGTACTTGCTTCAGGGTCTGCCTTGGGGGGTTCCAAAATAAGTTGGGGGGAAAGGCAAGACCACACGCACCCCTTTTCCTGCTCCCATTCACTCAAGCCACACAAATAAGGGGACTTTCCACTGGTCAGGGCACTCTGAGTCAACAGTGCAATAGGGCTGCCTAAGAAAACTCATAATAATGCAATGATCCTTGCGCATAGAAACACACAAAAATTGGGTCCAGTGAAATGTAGCTGAATATCCAGTGGAATGCAATTGATTATTGCCCTGTGGATGGAGACCAGTTTTGCATATTTGTAAATTTGCTTTAGCCTTCCCGACTGCCTATAGATAGATGTGAGGTTCTTAGAACCAGTTGTAACATTATACTGGTGTCTTCATTAATTAATGAGTTAAATAAAATCTTTGGCATGTATTCCTTTTGAACTTGTATGAGAGTCATGGTCTTACCTTTGAGCAAAAATGTCCTTTAACCAGTGTTTTGGGGGAGACACAATTCAGCTCATAACGTACGGTCTGTGAATTATATGTCAATAAAGCGATTTTTTTTAATAGTGAAGCTTCCCCACAGCCTTTGCCAAAGTAGGGGATCAGACTCCTTTCCAAGGGAGGCCACAATTTAACTCCCTCCCTATTTCTCTGGTTGTTGAATCAGAAGGTGACTCTTGGCTGCCTCACCCTCAAAACGGCCAGACCAGGTGGCAGGCGGGGAGTGATCACTAGAATCTAACAGACAGATTCTCAGCCCAGTGGAGCAGGGGAACTCGATGGGGCTGAAGCATCTCCGGAAGCCACAGCTCATGGCCAGCCGACAGGTGTCTCTCCAAACGTCCACAAGGAAAGCTAATCGAGCTCGTGGACATTTACTGAGCTCTATGGGAAGTACAAGGAGAAGCAAGTCAGCTGCCAGAGTCCCACCCTGACGCGGGGGCACCAAGATGGGTTCGGCTCTGACCTCAGGCAGCTCACAGCCTGGCCAGCACCACCCAACACAATCCTGAAAGCCTGTGCCCCTGATCATGAGCGTGGGTGGGATGCTGGGGTACACTGGGTGGCAGACATTCTTCATCCTCTCCTCTCCTCAGCCTCCCAAGGGCTCCACAGAGAAGGCCTGAATGCCGAGCAGAACAGGGGCTCCCCCAGAACCAAGTGTCCGGGACAAGCCCTAGGAGGGCTCTGGCCCCTCTCCAAAGAAGGCTCACCCATCAGGCTGCTTGTTAGAGCCTGCAACCCCCTCGTGATGCCCCGTGTGGTGCACAAGGTGGGAGGTGGCCTCAAGATTTTGGCCGTCTCTCCTTTTCTTATGAATCACTCTCCTTGGCAAACGTCTCAGGCTCAGGCACCTTCAAAGCCCTCCATGGATATTAACTAATTAGTGTAAGTACAGGAATGCGGCGACTACATATTAGCAGACTGCTGCTGCTATTAGATCATTAAAGGTGATGAAAACCCTCCCTGAGCGCTCCTCTGGGACTCGGCTCCAACTTTTTCCCTGCAAATCTGGTCTCAGGGCCAAAAGAAGCATAATGAGGTGAGAGTCTGGCGGGTTTGGAGTGGGTAAGAAACAGCAGCTCTTTCTGTCCCCTCCAGTGGACTCTACGGCCATGGCTGGTCAAGAGGAAATCTCAGCCTGGACTATGCGAGGTGAGAGAGGCGGACCCGTTTGTGATGGCCACTGGGTGTCCAGGGAACCTATGAACCCTGGAGTGTCCACAGGTCAGCACTCACCTGCTGCCAGGAGGATTCTTGTCCTTGGGGCTTCTAGAAGGATAGCCGTGGGGCAGGGCAGGTCACGGAAGCCCATGGTTTCCATGTTGTGCTGGGGTACTGACCAGCTCAGTATCCCTAGAAAATCACTTCGTTCACCATTCATTCAACAAATTCTCTAAGGCGTTCAAAACAGAGATTCTCACTTGACAGCAAAAGCAAAAATCAACAAGTGGGACTATACCCTACTAAAAAGGTTCTACACGGCAAGGGAAACCATCAACAAAAAGAAAAGGCAGTCTATTGAATGGGAGAAGATATTTGCAAGTCATCTATCTGATAAGGGGTTAATATCCAAACTATATAAAGAACTCAAACAACTCAATAGCAAAAAAACAAACAATCCAATTAAAAAATGGGCAAAGGATCTGAATAGGCATTTTCCCAAAGAAGACATACAGATGGCCAACAGGTACATGAAAAGGCGCTCAACATCACTGATCAAAAAAACCACAAATTGGGCTTCCCTGGTGGCGCAGTGGTTGAGAGTCCGCCTGCCGATGCAGGGGACACGGGTTCGTGCCCCGGTCTGGGAAGATCCCACGTGCCGCGGAGCGGCTGGGCCCGTGAGCCGTGGCCGCTGAGCCTGCGCGTTCGGAGCCTGTGCTCCGCAACGGGAGAGGCCACAACTGTGAGAGGCCCGCGTACCGCAAAAAAAAAAAAAAAAAAAAACACAAATCAAAACCACAATGAGATATCACCTCACACCTGTTAGAATGACTATCATCAAAAAGACAAGAAATAACAAGAATTGACCAAGGTGTGGAGAAAAGGGAGCCCTTGTGCACTGTTGGTGGGAATATAAATCGGTACAGCCACTATGTAAAACAGTATGGAGGCGCCTCAAAAAATTAAAAATAGAATTACCCTATGATCCAGCAATTCTACTCCTGGGTAGTTATCCAAAGAAAACAAAAACACTAACTCAAAAAGATATCTGCACCCCATGTTCATTGCAGCATTATTTACAATAGCCAAAATATGGAAACAAGCTAAGTGTGCATGAACAGATGAAAGGATAAAGAAATTGTGAGATAGGGGATTCCCTGGCAGTCCAGTGGTTAGGACTCCACGCTCCCACTGCCGAGGGCCCGGGTTCAATCCCTGGTAGGGGAGCTAGGATCTCACAAGCTGTGCAGTGTGGCCAAAAACAAAAACACAAAAAAAGAAATTGTGAGATATACATGTACGTGCACACACACACAATGGAGCATTATTCAGCCATAAAATACAATAAAATCTTGTAATTTGTGACAACATAGATGGACCTTGAAGGCATTATGCATAGTGAAATAAGTCAGACATAGAAAGACCAAAAAAAAGGGAAAAAGTCCATAGATACAGAGAACAGATTGGTGGTCGCCAGAGGCTATGGGGGGGAGGGGTAAAATGGGTGAAGGGACTAAAAACGTACGAACTTCTACTTATGAAATAAATAAGTCGTGGGGATATAATATACAGCATGGCACTATAGTTAATAATACTATGTAGTTAATAATAATGAAAGTTGCTAAGGAAGTAAATCTTAAAAGTTCTCATCAGAAGAAAAAAAATTCTGTAACTATGTATGGGGACGGATGTGAACCAGACTTGTGATGACCATTTCACAGCATCTACAAATACTGAATCATTATGTTGTACACCTGAAACTAATATAATGTTATATGTCGATTATACCACAATTTTAAAAAACCCTGAGATTCTTATCTTATCCACCAATCCTGGCCACTCTCACCTTCTAAATTTACCCAGAATAGGCCACTTCTCATCTTCTCCAAGCTGTCACTGTGGTCCAAGACAACTAGGTTACTGCAGTAGCCTCCCAGCAAGGCCCCATACTCTCCCCTTGCCCCTGCTTCCAACAAACAAACACACACACACACACACACACACACACACACACCATCTACGCATCTGCTTCACTCACTCCCACCAGCCTCCTTGCTGCCCCAGGCCACAGATGGCACATCCCCACACCTGGAACATCCGCTCTCAGGGCCGTGGCACCTGCTGCTCTGGGGCCTTGAACCGTCTTCCCACAGACGTCGGCGGGGCGCACTCCTTGCTTTCCCTGAGCAGCCTTCCCTGACCTCATCCTCTACAGAGGGGTCCACAGACTTTTTCCATAAAGGGCCAGACAGTAGATCGTTTCCGCTTTAGGAGCCGTAGTCTCTGCGGCAACTACTCAACTTAAAAGAAGTCTTAGGCAACATGCAAAGGAAGGAACGTGGCTGTGTTCCAATAAAACTTTATTTATAAACACGGGCTACAGTGAGCCAGATTCGGCCCATGGCTGATCTGAAAGAACAACACCCACCTTTCTCTCGTCTCTCCCTCTGCTACTCATTACCACATGATGACATGTATATCCGTCCACTTCTTCGTTATCTGCCCCACCCAACCCCCAGAGCATCAGTGCCACTGACACAAGGATTCTGTCTATTTTGTTCATTGCTGTGTCTCCAAATCCTAAAACACTGCCTGGCACATAATAAGCCCTTGATGTATTGGTATAAAAATAGATAAATTAAATAGGCACAAACCGTTAAAATTTTAATGAGAGTAGCAGAAAATCATAGTTAACATATAGATAAATATAGATAAGTGTAATATATATATATGTATATACACACACACACACACACACACACCCCACATAGTGCTTGTATGCCAAGGCAATAAGAAAGCCGAGTGAAGAAAAGGTTAAGTAACTTGATCAAAGGGCTAGAAGTAACACAGCCCAGTTCCGGAACCTGTATCTCACCCCTTTCCTGTGAAATGAGGAGGTGGGAATAGATCTGCACATGTGGCACCCATGCATCACGCCCCCACCCCAATCTCTCAAGGCAGACACCCTCCTTGATGACAGCCCAGCCCTCCGGGCAGCCATTACCAATGGATCACATGGGTCTTTGGGTGCTTCTCTCTCCTGCTCACCTGGAAAAGCCCACCAGAGAAGTCCCCCCACCCCACCCCACCCTGGATCACTCGGGCAACGGTCTGATTGATCCCTGGGGTCTTCTGCTTCTGCCTGAAGCCCCTGAAAAGTCATGAGGACTTCAACTCAGGAACAGAAAAGAGTGCTGGTGTCTTTTAAATCAAATCTGCCCTGAATGTGAAATTGAAGTGTTGATATTAACTATGATTTGCTGCAAGAGATGGTGAATAAGTGTGAGAAGGCATTGCCCTCCAAATCCTGGCAAGAAAATTGGGGTCTATCTCCCGGTTACTGTTCTCCCCGTCGTCCTCTCTGTCTTTTCACCCAGAAACCAGCCCCCAGTCACCTCATGTTCATGAAGGTGGCTCGTGACCCCATTCCACCTGCCCGATGCAGGGGGGAGCCCTCATTAACCTCGGGGAGACAGTCCAGCAGTTTCAACAAAGACTCCAGAATCACATCTCTTCAGGGCCAGGCTCTCTGAACAAAAGAGGAGGGTCAGGTAGGAGTAGCAGGGCCTTTAGACCAGCTCCCGCAGCTCTCAACAAGAAGCTCCATCTGGGCCTTATTTGGAAGGGAAACTCTCCAAGTCCCCAAGCCCCGTGAGTCACCCAGCAGGAATGCCTGTGACTTTTCATAACAAATAATAACAATTCCTTACCTCCGTGGGCCTCTTAATAGGCGCGGTCCCATTAGCTCACTCGACCAACACAAACCTGTGAGTGGGTGGGTCCGATATTTTATCAATAAGGTGCGCAGACAGCCTTGCCCGGCATCCAAGCCAAGCCAGACAATCCAGGCTTCTGGCTCCCATCCCAGGGCAGCTCAGACGCTTTGTCCTCATAGGCCAGGCCTCCTGCTTCTCTGATGCATAAGCCTATCACTTGGCAAATATGCATCAAGTTCCTACTTTATGAAAGAAACTGAGCTAAGCATCAAGGAGGAGATGAGGAAGACATAGCTGTAGAGCAGCGGTCCCCAACTATTTGGCACCAGGGACTGGTTTCGTGGAAGACAAGTTTTCCACGGGCGGGCGGGCAGGGGAGGATGGCTCAGGCGGTGATGCGAGCGATGGGAGCCGCAGATGAAGCTCCGCTCACCTGCCCGCCGCTCACCTCCTGCTGTGCGGCTCGGTTCCTAGCAGGCTGCGGACCGCTACTGGCCCGCGGCCCAGGGATTGGGGCCCCCTGCTCTAGAGTCTCCAGGATGGAAACAGACCCGAAGGGGCGCCAGTCCGGCCTCCTGGCTGATGCCCCATCTCCTCTACACCGTCCTGTCTCTGTGACCTGTTGCTGCTTCGCTATAACACCATGACTTAACCGCTTAAAACAACAGACACTTATATCTCGCATCTCTGTGGGTCAAACCCAGAGTGGGCATCCTCAGCTGGGCCCCAGGCCCTGTTCTCGAAGGTTCTTGTGGAGGTTTATTAGGCACGTCAGCTTTTTTTAGAAAACATTTTATTAAAGTATAATACACATAAAGAAAACTGTAAAACTACACATCCAACTCCGTGAATTTTCACAAAGTTGCACACCCATGTGAGCAACGCCAGATCAGGAGGGGAACATCGCCAACCCGCCAGGTCCCCTCCTGCCTCCTCGTGTCACAGACCCCCGCACCTGGGCCAGCTTGACTCCCACGCCTGAGACTGATCTTGCCTCTTCTTTTAACTTTCCGTAAAGGGAATTACACTGTACGTATGCTCTTGTGTCTGCATCTTTCAACCAGCTGGTGGCTATGAGATGCACTCCCTGAAGGTGTGGAGTTGTCCCTTGGTTCTCACCGCCGCAGCACGGTCCATCTTGTGAACAAACCACAACATACCCATCCTCCGCTGCTGGGCACCTGGCTTTTCCAGTCTGGCTATTGCGAACGGTGCTAATGTAAACAGTCTTTGGGTGAACGTTTGTACACGTGTCTTTAGGGCATATGCCTGGGACGGAATTATTGGGTTGTAGGGCAGACGGATGCTTGGCTTTAGCAATACTGCCAGTTGTCAAAAGAGGTTGTACCCATCTCCACCCCCGCCACCGGTGTGAGGGGTTCCAGTCGGCTACCCCTTCACCCGCACTTGAAGGTCAATCTTTTTCATTTCAGCGTGTTTAGGGTATAACTGTATCTCGTTGTGATTTTAATGTGTATTTCCATGATGATTATGAAGTTGAGCACCTTTTTATACACTTGGTTTTTCTTTTTCATACTGATTTGTAGAAGTTCTTTACGTATTCTGCGCACTAAACGTAGATATGGGTGTGGCTATAAATGATAGAGATGGAGATGAACACAAACTACAAACGCCCTCTCAAACTCTATCACGGTGACCTTTCTCCTTTATTCCATTAATGCAATGAGTTATTCTGATAGAACTTCCACTGCTAAAACAACTCCCCATTCCTGCCGTGCTGTAAACCCGACTTGGTCATGATGTATCCTTCCTTTCACATAGCATTGGGTCTGATCTGCCGACGTTTGGTTCAGGACGGTTGTACTCACGTTCGTGAGCGATGTCAGCCTGTAATTTTCTCTTCTGGACACGACCCTGTACGTTTAGGGCATCAGGGTTAGACTTATACAGTGAGTCGGTCGGCCCCCCCTCTCCCTGTGTCCTGTGAGTTAGTGGAAGATTGGTTCGATGGGCACATTAGTTGTTGATTCGGGGAAAGGGCCACACAGCTCATCTTTCCAGGCCTGGGGACTGTGTCTGGGGATCCTGAGTCTGTGGCCTCATCTGTCTTCTGAGTATGAGGGAGGGGGACTTAGGGTCTCACGTGACAAACATCCCCGAAATGAACAGGAAGTCGGGCTGCACCCAGGGCCCCCCCTGGAGGCTCTGCTCTGCCAGCTTCCTGAGGCTTCCTTCCCTTTCTGCTCCCAGCTCTCTTGCCATCTTCCTGCTTCCTCTTGCTCTGTCTCCATCTCTCTCTCTCTCTCTCCCCTCCAGGACCACCCATAGACCTCTCCTCGACACTGTGTGTGTGTGTGTGTGTGTGTGTGTGTGTGTGTGTGGTCGGCCGCAGTGCCCACTGCTGGAAGATGCTAGATGCTGCTGACCCCGCCCCAGTCACTCACCTGCAGTGGTCGGGACTCAGGTTTAAGCCTCCTCCAGGCCCCTTCCCGTGCCCCCCACCCTGCCCCCTAGCTGCTGCCTCTGCCCCTTCCATCTTCCAGCTCTGCGCTGGAGCTGCAGCCCTGAGTGCCCTGTGCCGTGTGCTTCAACAGCTTTCCAAGCGCCATGAAAGATTCATGAGGGCAAGTGTGTGGATGTGTGTGTGTGTGTGTGTGTAAAGGCTGGCGCTGGGCTCTGAGCTGGGGGGGAGGGGGGCGGGCAGGCAGGGAGGGCGAGCCCTGGCCATGGGCGGGGAGCTGGGAAGAGCAGCCTGGCACCGACGCTGGCCACGGAGGAGGGTGCCTCACCGTGGTGCCCCCGAAGTCAGCACATTGCTGCCCAGGGAGGGGGGAGGGGCGCAGGTGTTCCATCTGCGCAGACACGAGATCTATGTCTTGAATGGCCTTGGCAAGATGTTGACGGCTGTCTTGGAAGCAGTGCCTGGGCAGCCACTGCCTTTCGAAGGGGTTGCTCCCTAAATGCCACTTAAAGGTTTAGCGAGACAGCGTGGGCCGTCACCCAAACACCTGCGTGTGTCTGTAAAAACGCAGCTCTCCCAAGGATGTGCTGAAGGTGGAGAGATGAAGTGAGTGGGTGGGTGCTGCTCCAGGAATAGGGAACCTAGAGAAGGACATGCGTTCCAGAACCTTCCATGCCGGATTCAGGGGGCCGTGATGACAGATCACAGTGCCGCAGAATGGCCCTCCCCGTCTCCCGGCTTCCTCATCCCGCAGCGGCCACCCGCCACCCTCAGCAAGACCCCAGGCAGAGGCTGGTGAGGACGAACGCTCTGGCACATGCCGGGTGGGGGTCTACCCTCCCCGTTCGCTGGCCTGCGTGGCTGGTCTGAGAGGCTGGCCCTGAGCAGGGAAGCAGCGGGAGGGAGCCCGAGGTCGGAGCCACCAAGGTCTGACTCAGGTGCTATGGCTAATTTGTGTGATGACCCTAAGCACATCCCTCCACTCCGTAGACCCCTTCTGTGAGGGGACACAGTCGCCCGAAGTGACATGAGCCATTCCTTCCCACCCCGATATCCACAACTCCATGGGATCTGGGGTGAGTGGAGCAGGCACGTGGCACCAGGGCCCCGCAGGGCCACAGGGGGTGGTGGGACGCTGCCCTGCATCCCTGGAGAAGGGTCTCCGTGGGCTTCCCCCAAGCTAGGGGCTTTGTGGGCTCTCAGCAGTAGTTGTCTCATCATTATTGTTAATTGCAATAACGAGAATAATAGTAATCATCCCAATCAGAGCCTGGCTGAGTGGGACGGTGGCTGCGTTAAGGGAAGCATTAACACTGAGGAGAGGACTTAGAAACGAGAGGCATTCCCCAGGCTCCAGACCGCTGGGGAAGTGACTGGGGAGGAAACAAACCCTGAGACCTGGGCTGTAACCGGTGACCACGGGTTGACCCCTGTGCCAGGAGGTCCTAGCGATGGCACCAGTAAACAGGAGGACTTCCTGTCTGGGCTCAGGAGCCAGCGACCTGCGCTGGGCCTTGATCTTATTACTAGAAGCTCCATGTGCCATGGAATCCCCGGGATCAGCCATCCCGCTGCACCTCCGGGAGCACACCTCCTGCTGGCTTCTGCTCTGGACACCTATTTGCAAAGGAGATTCTAACAAACTACAGTTTGCGCATTTGGTGGTGGCGAGAGGGAGGCAGGTAAGGATGGGGAGGGAGAGAAGGGAGGTCAGAGAAACTGTGCTGCTGACAAAGTCTGGTTGCTGGAGGGGAACTTTCGCTTACGCAGGGAGTGGGCTGGTTTTCCAGTGCCTCACAGACCCCTACCTGGCCGGCCCAGCAGGAGGGGGCTGCCTTCAGCAGCTCTGCCCTAGAGCCCGGCCTGACCCAGTGACATCCGTCCCAAGTACCCAAGAGAGAAAGCTGATGGGCGCAACCTGGGTCCAGTTCATCCCTCTCTCAGGCGCCTGTGGCCAGGGGGAGTCACACAGAATCCACGTGGGGTAAGCAGTTAAAGGGTGAGTCCCCGGCATTATGGGCTGGGCTGTTATCCTCGAAGGTGTCTGCTACGTGTCACATCCTACGAGCCGTGGAAGGAGGAGTGTGGTCCATGAGGCAGAGGGAAGTCTTACCAGAGGCAGTGGGGGGCCTTCGGGGGAAAATGAGGGGCGGCCGGGGGAAGATGAGATAAGTTCTGTGGCCCCGGGACCCTTGGAGGGCAGGGAAGGGAGGGAAGGTGGCACTGGGGAAACAGGCTGCAGCTTGATGTCAGGAGGCTTCTAGTAACTAGGTGAGCTGAGCCGACTCTCATGGACGGGCTGCCTCGGCGAGGCTGGGTCCTGCACCACAGCAAACGTTCGCGTGGACTCACGCCCACCCGCCAGGAACACTGAACAGCAGGGTCCCACGTGGCCGCTGTATTGGTCAGGGGTCTCCAGAGAAACAGAACCAATGGGAGAGAGAGATAGAGACAGAGATGAGGGAGAGATTGATTTATTATAAGGAATTGGCTCCCACAGTTACAGGCACCGGGAAGTGCCACCATCTGCCATTTGCAAACCAGAGCCCTAGAAAAGCCAGGGGTGTAAGTTCCAGCCTGAGGGCAGGAGGAGACCTGTATCCCAGCTCAACAGTCAAGCAGAGAGAACTCCCCCTTCCTCCACCTTTCTGCTCTACTCAAGCCCTGGACAGACTGGATGATGTCCACCCAAGCTGGGGAAGGCAGTTCGCTTTACCCAGCCCACCAGTTCACGTGCTAATCTCTTCTAGAAACACCCTCACAGAAACCCCCAGAAATAGCTTTTCACCAGCTCTCTGGGTGCCCCATGACCCAGTCCAGTTGACACATACAGTCAACCATCAAAGCCTCTTCGGGCCGCCGCATGGCAACCCTTGGTCCTTCGTGGTCCTCACAACCCCGCGTGACCAGGCTCCCGTTCATCCCTCCCGCATCCTCCCTCCAGGCCCTCAGCATCCCTCAGGGCCACATTCTCTCCCTTCCAGGGCTGGGCACCTGCTGTTCCCTCCGTCTTGCTCCTACCCACCCTTCATTTTTCATGGTAAGCATCACCCCTCCCAGGGAGCCTCACTTTTAGGGCCAGAGACCGCCCTCTCCTTACCATACCGAACTCTGTCAGGGCGATTTGCAAACTAAGATGAAGGAAAGGAAGCAGCAGCTGTGAAACACTGCAGGGGTGGGAGGTGGGATAGTCTAGACAGCGTGGGAGGGTGGCCAGCTCCCTCAGAGCACGGGGTGCTAACACGACATCCGGGAAAATCAAAATTGTATTTTCAATCCTCCTTTATCAACATGTTACATGATCCTGAAATCATTTCATAAAAGGACGGCAAGATGCAAAGTCCAAAAAAAAAAAAAGATGCAAAGTCCAACTCCAGCTCCTGAGCAGCTTTCCGAAGACTGAGTTCCCCAGTCCACCCAGCCTACCTCCCCGGGCAGGTGGCCACATTGCTGGCCAGAGAAAGGAGTGACAGCTGAGGTCCCACCGAGCCTCCTTTGCCTGCAGTTGCATCATGACTGAGCCCTGGGTGCCAGCAGGGAGGGGAGACCGGGAAGGAGGAGGCCACAGAGGGAAGGGGGGAGTCAGGGAGGCCGGGGGTGGGGGGGGCGTGCGGGCGTAGAGCTCGCTCTGTTTCTCGTTCCCCGGGGAGGCCAGGATGCTGACGTGTGCAGTCAACCCCAATCTAATCTCAGAAAGGAACAATGAAAAAAAAAAGGCTGACCCAACTCCCAGGCTTTTGCATTTTCTGCTTTGAGATCCATGAGGAATCCAGACATTTGAGGAGTGGTCCCCTGGTAGAGGCCCTGCAACAGCACAACTCCTCGCTTTGAGATGCTGGCTGGACTCCAGGAAGAAGCGCCCACCCCAGGGAGGCGCCCAAAGCCAGCCAGGCCCCGGGCAGAATCGGCCAGTCTCCCTGGGTCGCTCCTCGGCTCTGTCCTCTGCCCCTTCTCGCCTCAAAAGAAGTGGTGGGCTCCTCCCAGCTGTCTCCCCGTCCCACCTCCACATGGGCCTCTCCAGGTCTAACTGGACCAATTGTGATCCTTGGTGTGCAGAAGGTACTCATGGTGGGGACCCCCATCCGAGCCCCAGGCATCCGGCCCCTGCTGAGAGCTCTGCTGAGCCGACCTTCTGCTCCCGTGAGCGTGGGAGCCGTGGCAGGTCAGGCACTGGCCACGCCAAGGAGCCCATCCGGGGGTGTCATTGCAAACACTTTCACCCCTCCTGTTTCCGTCTTGCCAACGATTTCCATCGGGTCTCTCTGCTCACCGTCCTGTCTGCTTCTGTCTTATCTCACTGCTCTCCAAGAGGGATGGGGAAGCAGGAGTTGTTGGCTTTGTTGAATATGGAACGTAGATTCACAAGGGTCAGTGTGTGGCCTGATCCCCGGGGGCTGCAGTCTTAATGCAGAGACAAGATCCGCACACGTAACATGTACGGGTAGACGGAATAAATAACACCCATCTCAGGGTTAGTTTTCAGATGCATATACATGTGGTTACGAATAATCAAATACAAATTGATTTTAAACCACTACTGAATTCAAAGTAGCTTTTTGTCATTGTGAGTTTTCTCAACCAATGAATCCTAAAAATAAAAGCACCAGCACGTGAAGATCCTCAAAGAGTTTGACATTAAAATGCAGCTCACAGACTCGAAAAGATGGGGCACCTCTACTCCATGGCAGAGCCTTATTTTTCACTGAAGAAAATGCAGTTCAGGGAGGTTACGAGCCCTCACCAGGGTCACACGGTTTATGAGGATGATGGTGCCTGGACCAACCCAGGTTCTGACCTCAGACCAGGGAATTTTAATCCCTCTGAATCTCCAGTCTTCTTCTGTAAAATGGGATTGTTGCAAGGATTCAGTGGAAGGATCCGGGCACAGCGGTTGACACGGCGTCCAGCACATAGTAGGCACTCGATGACTGATGAAGGTCATCACCATTATTATTATCACTATTGTTATTATAGCCTGCAGATCTGTGCACACTCCACCTGCTTCTAAGCCACACTCACCCTGTGAATCACCGGCCACACACACACATCGGAGTTGGGTGCAATGTGGTCAGGTAGTATGGTCCCCTTTAATGCCACCCATCCCTACCTGCATGTGGGAGCTGAGAAATAAACATCTCTCAGCACAGAGCCCTGGCTGTGAGCTCCATAGCAACCGGTACTTTTCCTACCACGGCTCTGCTCTTTCTGAATTGCCTTCACCTGGGTACAAGCCTGTGTTCCCACATCAAAGAGCAAGCAAAGTGGGATCGAGAACCAGGTGAAGAGTCCACTGGTTACCACTAGTGATTAACATAGTAATCAATCAATAGGTCGATGGATAGATGGTAGAAAGATGGATGGATAGATGGGTAGGTCAGTGGATGGAAGGATGGTAGATGACAGATTGAAAGATGGATGGATGCATGCATGCATGGATAGATGGATGTGGATGGGTGGGTAGGTGGACGGGTGGATAGATAAATGGATGGACCATTTTCTCAAGATACTTCCTGGAACTGAAGAGAGAAAAGGGTTAAGCAAGAGGGTGAAGAAGCCAGGCACAATACTTCAGGTAGACTCCAGATGACATTTCCAGAGAAATGGAGCACCATGAACAGCTGCCCAGAATTCCAGCATCTGTGTCCACTCTCACAGGTCAGCACTGCCTTGGAGATAAGGATTGGGGGCCAGGTGGGAAACAGAAAGAACACGTGGAACCTCATCCCCGTCCCAGGAGCGAATCACTTTCTGTGCTGTGCAGTGGAAGGCACGTGCAGAGAAGGCCAGGCCTGCTTGGCCAGGGAAGGAAGGAGGGACTTGAATGGTGGCTGAAACAAGACAGCAGTTGGAAGAAGGGGTTTTCTCTGAAGAGAAACTCCAGGGTCTGGCCCTGGCTGAAGGTGGAAGGTCGAGGGTAGGCCTCTCCCATCCCCAGCCCAAGGCCAAGGGCAAACGTCTGGGGCTGTGGAACTGGCCCCATGGCTGCTGCTCCCACGTGGGGAGGGAGTGGGCGGCTGCCTGTAAGCTCATCTTGCTTTCATCTATTTATAACCCTGGCTGCTTGTTTTATTTATTTGTTTTCTGGCTCCTGCATCCCAAGATCCTGTGTGCTTTGTTCTGCTGGAGGGAACACAGCTGCGTGGCCTTGGACACCGCCTCCACCTGGGACCCGCACCTTGGTGTGACAACAGAAAGCCACCCACACACTCACACACTCACGTGTGCATACCCACAAGGTGACCACTCTCGGGTCCGGGTCCTCCCCTCCCTCCTCTCTCTCCCTCCCCCTGGAGCCCGCCCCATCCCTCCGAGCCCTAGCCCCTCATTCACCTCCGCTGACCAATGCAAACCTTGTTTTACATAAAAATTTGTCTCTGAAATGTCCACACTGGCGTCTGATTTTGAAAATCAAATGCGTTTAAGGACTGAAGTTTCAGGTCCTTCTGCAGAGGAAACCCTGGAGCAGGTCTTGGAGTAAAGTTAGAAATTCATTTTGTAAGCAAAGGCCTGGCTGTCCATAATCTGCTGGGAACCCATGGTGGGAACGCAGAGTTTCATCGTCACCTCTTAGAAACAGTCCATTTTGCGAGCGAATGGGTTTGGGGCCTCGAGTTTTTCCTGCCAGCCCAAAGGGGTCAGTTTTATGGGTTCATATCCAGGCTCACTGGGGCACCTGGGAGCCAGCCCCCCTATCTGTCCCCTGGTCCGCTCAGAGCGGGTCGCGGGCGGGTTTGCCTGACCCAGCGCCGGTTCTCCACACTTTAGCGATGCCTGGGCAGGACCTGGTCCCCACACGCCTGGGGCTGTCACTCCTTTGTGGAAGGAAGGGCAAAGAAGGGACCCGGCCACCGTCAGCAGGGGTGTTGGGCAGAGGTGGGCCCCTCTGGCTCCCCGATGGACCCTGCGTGGGAGTGAGTACTACTTGAGGTGGGCACCTTGGGAGCCCCTCTTGCCTCCACCGGACAGACTCAGACCAGGACCGGCTGTTGGCAAAATAAAAAGATGCAGTTGTTCTAGAAATGGCATGGATGTCCTTCGTTAGTACTGGACCAGGAGGGCTGTGCGGAAAACATCACCAGGTGAGAAGCTGAGGTTGAACCCAAAAGGTCCGCGTGAAGTAGGGTCTATGGTGAAAGTGCTGGGCAGGGGTGAGCAGACCCAGATTGCCTCCCCCACCACTAGCCGCTGGTGGCTTATACAGCATGTGACAGTCTCTGTGCCTTGGTTTCTGCATCTGTAAAGGAACGGGAGAAGGCTGGATGAGGGTAGCTCCAAGGCTTTCTGAACCTCAGGGTGACGAATGCTGGGTCCCTTCAGTTGCCATCTGTGCCAGAAGGAGGGGCAGCGGACTGTCTCAGCACCAGCACCTGGGGGGCCTGGAGCCGCCCACCGCAGTCGCTCAGCCTCCCCTCCAGAGACCACCTGCCTCCTCCGGGCCCACCTCCAGCCCCCTGAGGCTCTCAGCCACAGCTGCCTCCCAGCCCACCTGGGAGAAGGGCTTCGAAGTTCCTGGCAGGTAGGGGAAGCATAAAGAACGTCACAAAGATAAGCGGGACTCCTGGGTACCAGAGGGGAAAGACACCAAATCCTAAGGCCAGCCGGGAAGTGGACCCCTGTCACCCCACTCCTCACCTAGCTGGGTGCTGGTAGGGTCCACGCTGGCAGGTCCCCATGAGTTCCGCTGGCCGGGCCGGTATGGGGGTCTCAAGATGATGGTGGATGGTCTTGAGGGTCTGAGCTGCAGGACGCATGGAGGCCAGGCTGTCCCCTGAGAATTCCTTGGAGCAGGTCAGTGAAGGTAACATCCAGCTCCTCCACTGCTCTGGGCCCTGAGGAGACAGCTGACTGCCCCTGAGACCCTCCCAGGTCATGAAGACCCTCGCATCTTCCCGTCTGTGGATGGACAAGCACAGCCACATCCACAGGTGCGGGTGGCTGACCCAGGGACCCCTGTAGTGGCTGTCCAGGTAGGGGACATGCCAGGGTGGGAGGGTGTTCAAATATGGCCAGTGAGCCACTGAGGCTCAGAGACCCTGGTAGAGGCATCCTAGGCGGGGACGTGGAACACGCAGTTTGCTCTGGACAGTCAGGGGAGGATTGGGGTGGGCGGTGGCAGAGTTGGGGGTGCTATTTAAGGCATTTATACAATAAGCAGGCTCTCTTACTGAGACCCACAGTTCTGTGTGCACACGCATGTGTGTGACCTACGTGCTTTGGATCATTTCTTTCCCTGCAGAGATAAACAGTCATCCAAGCTTGGCCCCCTCTGGCCAGATCTCCCACTAAAACAATGAAATGCCCAGAGAGCCACCACTCCCCACCTACCACCTACCCAAGTCTCCCAGGGCCCCCTCCCCACTCCCTTGGAGGAGAGCTCTGTCAGCCTGACAGCCAGGCCCAGGCCGGACCCAGCACACGGAATGGCCAGTGCTATGAGGGCGGATTTCTCCTTTTTCTGGCTGGGATGCTCAAAGAGGCCTCTTTGGGGACCAGCCAGCTGCAGCCAGGTAGATCTAGCAGTTCAACCTCCACAAAAGGGTCCTGAAGGAGAGCTCTCCAGTGCCTGTCCCTCCAGGCCTTTTTCCGTTATTGTTAAATGACAGTGTGTTCTAGAGGTTAAGAGCCAGGACTTTGACTCTGATAGGGCTGGGTTCAAATTCTGCTCTGACACTTATTAGCTGTGTGACTTGGGGCAAGTTACTTAACCTCTTTGTGCCCCCTTGTCTTCGGTCTGTGGAATGATGATAATGTCAATATCACCTCCCTGGGTGGACAGGACGGGAGGACATGTAAAGCAACCAGCACGCTGCCCAACACAGGTAAGTTATCAATGATGAAGATATTATTGTCATTTTTATTTACAACTTACTATTTAGTGAACAGTATCATTCTATTTACAGCAAACTGCACCTAATAGATGACCTGGGCCCAATGCCAGCTTCCAGCCCCGTCCAGTAAGTAGCACTCAGCCTGCCTTGAAGTAGGGCTAAGAGGACTCAGGGCCTCCGCCCTGGCCTGGCCCACCACTCATCTTCTTCCTCCAAATCCTCAGGCACTGTTGCACATCCACGCTGGGCTGGGTGTTCCCTGCACGGCCTCCACCTGCAGTTTCCCAGATTCAGACATGCCTTCCTCAGGGCATGCATTGAAGCTGAAGAGGTAAGTCTTTCTGTGGCTGCCCACATCCCTGGAATGGGCTGCCCCTCCCTGGGAAGAGGAAAGGAAACGCTTGCCAGACCTCTAGTCTCTCTTTCTCCGTTTCCTATTGAGCCCAGAGGGGGTAAGCCACTTGCCCCGAGACATACAGCAAAGCAGTGGCAGAAGATTCTCAGGGTTCTGAGTTCCAGCCTTTGATCTTCTCCACCAGACTAGTTTATAACAGAACTGCTTCATGTCCTGGGGACGCGGAGGGTAAAATGAGCCCTCAGAGAATAGTAAAGGCCCCCTCCTCCCTCCTGAGGCCTCCAGAGAGCTGCTCACACGTTTCCTGCTGTCTTCATTCTGTGGTCAAAAGCTCATCTCTCTTCTCCACCTGCAGAAAGAGAAGCTGCTCTGCTGGAGAAGACATTAAACCGAGCCGGGGACAGGGGAAGGCATGGGGGGACAGGGCGCTGGGAGAGCTGACAACCTCGCTGAGCAGCCCCGAAAGCCACCAGCCACCTCCGCCCTCAGCCTGGAGCCTGGGGTCCTGGGCCAAGCACCTAGGGTGTTGGGCAGGCCTGCTTCTCCCGGCCCAAGCAGGGCCCCAGGGAGCTCTGGCGTCGCCTTCACTCCCCAGAGGCCTTGGGCATCCCGGGCAGCAAGCTCCTCTCCGCTCAGCATGCAGCCTCTCGGCAGTCTGGAAGCCTGCGCAGCCACAGACGACCGTCAGGAAATAAAAATAACTGCGCGGATCCCTCCCCCTCTCCACATCCCTGGACCTTCTGTGGTTCCAAGCCCTGCAGGGGAAGCTCAGGATGCATGGCCGCAGCTCTGAGTTGGGGAGATAGGCAGGTCAGAAGCACCTAGGGCACCAACTCCCTCACTTCTCTTCCTTGGACCAGTGAGAAAACAGAAGCCTCGTTAGCCAGAGCTGTTTCAGGGATGTACTCTCATTTGAGCCCTGCAATAGCCCCTGGGGGGAGGCCAGGGCGGGTGTACCCATCCCGCCTGTCAAGTGAAGCGATGGCGTGGGTGCTGCCCCGGCACCCTGTCCTGCGCGCACCAGGGGCTGAGGCAGGTGCCAGCAGCGTCGATTCTCTCCTCACTGTCCTTCCTCCAGGACAAGGTCAGCCAACTGAGCACCTGGGCAGGGGTGATGGAAGCACTTGTAAAGAGCATTAGGGAAACAGGTGGAGCCCCGTCTTACCAGCCGAGGGGTTGGTTAAAGGAGTGCACAGGTTTGTGTGCAATCAGGGCTGCCTTCCTGGAAGAGGAGGACTGCGAGCCAGGTTTGGAAGGACAGGCTCCACGACTAACCTGACTCCTGGCATTAGAGCATGTGCACAGTGCCGCCCGCCCGCTTGCTTGGCAGGGCAGCCTCCTGCCGGATGCCGTTCTGTGTCCTCCAAGAGTTGCTGTCACCTCCGAGGGATCCAACACAAACCGGGCTGGGGGCTGTGTTTGGGGTGACTCTAGGGTGTATCTGAGTGTCATGGGTGAGAAGATGAAACGGCAGTCTTTTCCACTGACTCATTGTCACGTTTCCACTGTGATCTTCTCGTTGTCCCGAGCAGTTTTGAGACTCCAGGAGCCGGGCCTATCCGAAGCCGCAGGTGGGTGGAGCTGCCTCCTGCCCGCAGCAGCTGGGCGTGGGGGAAAACCAGGGCCTTCCCAGGACTGGGCACCCCTCCCTATGGCCTCTGCCGGCAGCACGGATTCCCTAATAATCTCTGGGTCCCAGATCCATGGCTCAGGGGAGGAGAAGCTGTCCACAAGCACCACCGGCCTCTGCATACACGCACATACGCGCACGAGTCTGGGCGGGAGGCCGTCCTCGGCTGAGGAAAAACGGAAGGGCAGACACCATGTCTGGGAGTCATATCAGCCAGGAGCCCCCATAAGAGCAGCAAACTAAGTCCCAGGTGCTGGGTGGACCTCATTTAAGTCTGGAAAAAAAGGGGATTCCGAGGAGGGCCAGAGCAGGCAGCCAGCTACAGGGCTAGGAGCCCACAGAGCCCGCCGTACAGACCAGGAAGCTCCGCAGGCCGGGCCCCGGATGCCAGGGAGGCTGGGTCCCCGGGAAGGGCCCTGGGGAGGCCTGGGGGACCCTCCCAGCCCACAGCACTTTCCTCAGGGATGTTTAGCCTATCATAGCTGTTTCCTATTTAACAGGTAAGGAGATGGTGTCCAGACTTGAAGCCACCTGGCCCACTTGGGGACCCTCTTGCCCCATCAGCTTTGGACTTCAGAGCCTGCAGGCCTCTCGGTGGAGGAGGGTGTCACCTCCACCTGAAAGGCATTTCTGAGAAGAGCCAGGGACAGCCAGCTGTCTGCACGAGGAGAATGGAAACAATCGCCCAGATTGCACAAGCCCACGAGTCCACTCTGTCTCCATCACCTGTCCTTGGGCCGAGCACCGAGACCATCGGCCCGTTGGGCCCCCTCCCAGGCTGTCTGTGAACTTCTGTGAGCCCAGCCCTTACAATGAAGCCCATTGTCTTTCTTTTAAAAGCAATAGTAGGGACTTCCCTGGCGGTCCAGTGGTTAAGACTGCGCTTCCACTGCAGGGAGCACAGGTTTGATCCCTGGTCAGGGAGCTAAGACCCCGCATGCCAGGCAACGCAGCCAAAAAAAAAAAAAAAAAAAAAAAAAGCAATAGTAATGGATAAACATCATATTTAATCTGTGGTCCATCCAGACAATGGAATATTATTCAGAGATTAAAAGAAATGACTTTTCAAGTCATGAAGATACGTGGAAGAAACTTAAATGCATGTTGCTAAGTGAAAGAAGCCAGTCTGAAAAGGCTACAGACTGATTCCAAACATATGATATTCTGGAAAAGGCAGCCCTATGGAGACAGTAAAAAGGTCAGTGGTCACCAGGGGTTAGCAGGGAGGGAGGGATGAATAGACAAAACACAGAGAATTTTTAGGGCAGTGAAACTATTCTGTATGACGCTGTAAGGGTGGGTACATTTGTCACACAAATACCATCTGTTTGTCAAAACCTGTAGAATGTACAACAGCCAGTGAACCTTAATGTAAGCACTGGACTCTAGTTAATCATGATGTATCAATATTGGTTCAGTTATAACAAGCGTACCACACTAACGGAAGATGCCAATAATAAGGGAAACTCTGTCTGTCTGTCTGTCTGTGTGCTGGGAGTAGGAGGTCCATGAGAGGTCTCTTTACTCGCAGCTCAATTTTTCTGTAAACCTAAAGCTGCTCTTTTAAAAAGTTTATTAATTAAATAATAATGACAAATTTACATGCAGCACACTTTTGTTACATTCCTGTATTAACTATATTTTCTTATTCTCTATATTCTTGGTGCTCTGGCATCTGGGGTCTTGCTGACCCTGGAGGGCCTGCCCCTCCCAGGGCTGGCTAATTCCTGGAGATAATTTCCAGGGAGCCCGTCTTTCGTGTACAGACCAACCAGCCCAGAGCCGACATCCCCCTCCTCTACGGGGCTCTCACACTCAGGGCCACCGTCACCTGCCCTAATCACCCCAGGGCCAGGTGTCTGACACCTCGGGACAGCATCTGTGCCCAGAGCCCTCTGCAGTTATTCAAAGTAGCCAGTCCTAGGCCTGCTCACCAGGCCTCACCTGCTCCTTCCCACGGAAAGCACAACACACACTCTTGCCCGCGTTTTCCCATTCCCCTGCCTCCTGACCAACCTTGGTGCTTCCCTGTGTGGCCCTGTGTGGTGCAGAGTGCCCCTTCCTCTTGGGAACTGTGAGTAACAAACTCTCTTTTTGGTGGCAGTCAACTCCTAATCTGTTGGGCTCTCCATCCTTGACTAATAAGAAAGCCTGCATCTTAAAGCAGAGCCGACCCAAGGGCCAGCAATCTGTGAGGCCCTGGACAGTTTACCCACCAGGACTCCAGTTTCAAAAGTGACCTTGGCTTAGTTTCCAGGGCAGCACCAATAGACCCTAAGCAGAAAGCGGTTTCAACCTGCAGGGTAATAACAAGACCCACGCTCTCTGGAACTCCTGGGAGGTGGGAGCAGGGGTGAGTAAACTGAGGCCCAGATCGGGGAGGACTTGCCCAAGGTCTCCAAGCTAGTTGGCGGCCCAGCTTGCACTAGGCCTGTGTGGGAAACCACAGAAGCCAAGTGTGGCTGTGTGTCCCCGTGGCTGCCATGCCCCTGGGTGGGTGAGGGTCGGTCCCTTCTGTCAACACTGCTGTTGGGTTCCATTCAAGCTCCTGGAGGCCCCACCCACTGAACAGAAGGCAGGTCCCAGGCATCTCACTCCCCTTCCCGCTCCCCAGTGTCCTGGCTTCACCTGGCCTCGGCACCTTCTAGAGCCCTAGCCCTTGAGTTCGGGAGGTCCTGAGGCACGCAGGTGGGGTCTTAGCGTTGACACGTAGGAGGACCCTCCGTGCTCACAGCCAGCCTCCCCTTCCTCACCCTGTGGAAGCAGCAAAGCCAAGAGGTGCTCTCAGCGGAGCAGCCTGAGAAAGCGGCTGGCTCTTGGGGGCTGTCGGCAGCTGTGCGCAGCCTAAAACTGAACTCAGGGACACCTCCAGAGCCAAGATGAGGCCAGCCAGAGGGGACAGAAAAGGGAACCAGGCTGTAATGTAATTACATCAGATAATGGGATGTATTAGGTAATGGCCTGAACCCCAGTGGGCCTGTGGAAGTGGGGTCTGGGGCCCAGGTCGTGTGTGTATGTCTGTGCGTGTGTGTGTGTGTGTGTGTGTGTGTGTGTGTGTGTGTCTAGAGGTGGGGCTCTCCTTAAGAGTGTTCTTGGGGGCTCCCCTGGTGGCGCAGTGGTTGAGAGTCCCCCTGCCAATGCAGGGGACACGGGTTCGTGCCCCGGTCCGGGAAGATCCCACATGCCGCGGAGCAACTGGGCCCGTGAGCCATGGCCGCTGAGCCTGCACGTCCAGAGCCTGTGCTCCGCAACGGGAGAGGCCACAACAGTGAGAGGCCCGCGTACCAGAAAAACAAACAAACAAACAAACAAACAAAGAATGTTTTTAAGCAGATCTGGTGAAGTTATCAAGAAATACTCAGAGGGACTTCCCTGGTGGCACAGTGGTTAAGAATCCACCTGTCAATGCAGGGGACATGAGTTCGAGCCCTGGTCCAGGAAGATCCCACGTGCCACAGAGCAACTAAGCCCATGTGCCACAGCTACTGAGCCTGTGCTCTAGAGCCCGCGAGCCACAACTACTGAGCCCGCGAGCCACAACTACTGAAGCTCATGCACCTAGAGCCCATGCTCCGCAACAAGAGAAGCCACCTCAATGAGAAGCCCAGGCACCGCAACAAAGAGTAGCCGCTGCTCGCTGCAACTAGAGAAAGCCTGCGCGCAGCAACGAAGACCCAACGCAGCCAAAAGTAAAATAAATAAATTAAATTAAATTAAACATTAAAAAAAGAAGAAATACTCAGATGAGCCGCAGGAAAAATAAATAAATAACCATTTAAATAAACAGCAAGACGAGGCAGGAACAATTTTTGGAGAGAAAATTGTTGGGGAAAGACTGCCGAGGGATGGAAAGTAATAAATTTCACGTCACTCTGAAAATTGCTGCTCTCCAAGGGGCTTTAGGCCAATGAACGTCGATAGAGCTCTGATGGGCCAACACGGGAGGGACACCGGCTCATGGTGCCACCACCATAAGACCACTTCAGCGGCACCGGGCTTGGGATGAGGCTTTTTTCCTCCCCGCGGCTGCAGCCTAGGTCCCCAGCTGCACCCTGTTATCTCTACCCCTTTAACTCAGCCCAAACCACAGGGAGTTCAGAGAGTTCAACGTCTGTAGGTTGGGAAGCTGGGGACCAGCTCGCTGACATGGTGACACCGGAGGAATAAGCTTTGTCTGGAACCAGTGTCCCAAGCAGAAGGGAGGGAGGTGGCTGCAGGTGATGACGAATGAAGAGGGTCCTTCTTCACGCAGGGGTCGTACAGCCACCTGCAGCTGACTGCAGCCTCCAGGCCCTGGTGGGATACCACGTACCTCCACGCTCCCCCTACTTAGTTCCCAGCTTGGGGAGGATGGTTCTGTCTCTGCTCAAGGTAGGGATGAGGGACAGATGCTTCAGAACCCGGAGCACGCGCTCTGCAGAATGAGGCAGCGTGAAGTGCTGCGTGGCACCTTAAGCACAGATTCCCAGGCTGGGCCTGGGCGAGGCCACCGGGCAAGCAGGTTTGAAAACCACAAGAGGAGCGACGGGGTGTTTGATTTGGGCCTACGAGGCCAAGATGGTTCCCAATTCACTCATCCTGCCCTAGCTTTGACCTGCTGTGTGAACTTGGACACACCCAATCACCTCACTCCATCTCGGGTTTTCTCCTCCATAAAATGGGAATCACGGCTTCAGCTCTGCCAGCCTGTCAGGCTACAGGCAGATCGAGTGAGAAAATGGGACGTGAAAACACTTTTGCAAACCATCCAGCACTGAACAAATACAAGATGCTGTTGTTATTACGTCACTTCCCATGTGCTGTACTGAGCACACAGCCACACCCACGCCAGCCTCGGGCCGGCCCTGACCCTCTGCAGCCTCCAGGGTTGCCAGCCTCCCCACTGAGGCTGCATGGTGGAGTCTTCCCTGCTTCTCTTGTGTTTATCCCACCCCTGGGGCCCTCCCCGCGGCAGCGGATCCTGGTAATGGCAGCCGCTAATTTGTGTTCTGTACATCAGCGGGCTTTATTCTCCCAGCAGCCCCATTTTTCAGATGAGGAAACTGAGGCTTAGAGAAGGTAAGAAATTATCCAAAGTCAGCATGAGCTAGTGGTGAGGGTGGACCTCAGCCTCGGGTCTGTCTGGTGGCTTCTGTACCAAGTGTCACAGGCATTTGCCCTCCACCTTCAGGACATTTGCCAGGTCTATACCCTACCCGACTGTTATGTACGACAGTGCACATAAGTGGATTCTGTACAGTTTACTCATTCATTCAACAAATTTTTATTGCGGACCTAAGATGTGCCAAGCACCATGTAGGGACTGAAGGCAGAGAGGGAACAAAACAGACAAAAATACCGTGTGGGGTCTACCTTCTAATATGGTCCTCTGTTTACTTAATGGTTTTTTTTTTGTTGTTGTTGTTTTTGCGGTACGCGGGCCTCTCACTGTGTGGTCTCTCCCGTTCCGGAGCACAGGCTCCAGACGCGCAGGCTCAGTGGCCATGGCTCACGGGCCCAGCCGCCCTGCGGCATGTGGGATCTTCCCGGACCGGGGCACGAACCCGTGTCCCCTGCATCGGCAGGCGGACTCTCAACCACTGAACCACCAGGGAAGCCCTAATCTTCTTTTAAAGTAACACTTACTGTAAAAGAAACTTTCTGTTGCTACTACAGATCAAAACCCAGTATTGGATTTTCTGATCCTTTAAGCATGAGTACCATTAAAAATCAATGTCACCGTAGTCTAGCTGAGTGTTCTTGCCTGCTGGAGGTTTGGATCCTGAAGCCTGGTTTGATGAAAAAGGGAGATTTCCATTCTTCCATTCTTAGAAAATGTAAATGTAGAATTACTATATGACCCAAGAATTCCACCCTTAGATATATACCCAAAATAATTTTGAAAAGAGATATCCAAATAAATACTTGTACACAAATGTTCACAGCAACGCTACTCACAAGAGCCAAAGGGTGGAAACAGCCTTCTGTCCAGCAGTGGATGATGGACAAACAGAATACAGTTGACCCATACAATGGAATATTCTCAGCCGGAAAAAGGAATGAAGCTGTGACACAGGCTACAACAGGGATGGACCTTGAAATGTTATGCTCGGTGAAAGAAGCCCCGTACAAAAGGTCATGCATAGCAATATTGCATTGCTATGAAATATCCAGAAAAATAACTCCATAGAGACAGAAAGCAAATGAGTAGTTGCCGGGGCTGGGAGGTGGGGATGGGGGGTCGGTGCGGGGAAGGGAAATGGGGAGTCATTGCTTAATGGGGGCGGACTTTCCTTTTGGGGGTGATGAAATGTCTCAGAAGCAGACAGAGGTGATCATTGCACAACATCGTGAATGTAATAAATGCCACGGAAGTACACACTTCAAAACAGTTCACGGTTAATTTTAGGTTATGCGAGGTTTACCTCCATTTTTTTAAAAGGGAGATTTCCAAATGTTAGCGAGGTGGTAAAGACGTGTCTTTGCCAAATGAGATCTTCTCCTTAATGGAATAAAAAAGAAAGGAAGAGAATTACATATTGCCTACTAATCGTCACGGTACTGCCACTGGCAGTCTCTCATTGGGTCCTTACAATGACCCTGGGCTGTAGACAGAAAAGTGATGGGGTCTGTATCAGGCAGCTCAGGCAGCCGTATTAAAGTGTCACAAACTGGGGGTTTAAGCAACAGGTATTTATTTTCTCACTGTCCTGGAGGTTGGAAGTTCAAGGTCAAGACGCTGGCAAGTTTGGTCTCTCCCAAGGCCTCTCTCTTTGGCTTGGGGACGGCCACCTCTCCCTGTGCCCTCACACGGTCTTTGGTCTGTGCCTGCGAATCCCTGGTGTCTCTTTGTGAGTCCAAATTTCCTCTTCTCGTAAAGAAACCAGTCAGATGGGACTAGGGCCAACCTGAAAGGCTTCATTTAACTTAATCATCTCTTTAAAGGCCCTATCACATTCTGATGTGCCGGGTGTTAGGACTTCAACATACGGGTTTGGGGGCACACAATTCAGCAGTGTCCCAGGTGACTTATGAGAAGAAGCAGAGAGAAGCTAGCACAGGTCACAGAGGTGGCAGGGAGCAGAGCAGGCCAAGAACCCACATAGGCTGATCCCCCATCGAAATATTTTCCTCTATGCTGTCTGCGTCTAGCAGTGTGGACGGCTGCAGACGTGGCTGGGGTCCCGGGAACGGTGCCAGTGGGGGCAAGGTCATCCATCCACATGGCATCTTGTTTCTGCAATCACGTCCCTCGCCGTTATAAATCCCTCTCCATCCAACAACCAGGCAGAACTTCACGGAGGACCTGATCTAGCGTCTGGGCAGTAAGTGTATGATTAGCTACTGAATTATGTGTCCACAAACCTGGTGGAAAGATCCCATGCTGAGGATGCCTGCCCTGAGCCGAGCATTTGTACCTGGAGAGATTGATAACTGTGGCAAGGGCTCGGAATTCAGAGCTGAATCTTTGTTTAATATGCATCTTTCTTCTTCAAAGAGATTTATTTGTTAAACAGACTTCAAAACATCTGGTCCCTGAGAGTCTGTACCTGATTTGGCAGTCCTGGCTCAGACTGCCCCAAGCCTCCATCATTTTGCAAGTGGATGAAAGAGAGGGTGATAGTGGAGGGGCAGAGGGGAGGGGGAAAGAGGATGCCCAGGGAAGTGCCATGCGTGCTGGTTCTGCTCCTGCAACTGAAGCCCAGGAGCTTTGAGCCAGAAACAAAGGGCATCAAACAATGCAGAGGAGGCCAGCTCCCCGGCTTGCCCCTCCCCACACCCACCACCCTGTGGGAGCCCTGTCTCCAGATATGTTGCCAGATATGCCAAAGGCTGTGCCCATTTCATTCCAGGCTGTTTTAAATGACATCCCCTGAAAAGATGCTGGAGAAGCACGTTTTCTCAGAATCAGCTGGCTGCCTCCCCCTCAAGCAGCCCTTTCCTCCAGGAATGGCCCCTCCACACCGCTAAAACCAGAAACTGGGGTCCCCTTCAAGGTGTCTGTGCCCCTTGACCCCGGCAGCCAGCCCCCAAGCCTTCAGACACCACTCCACTCGTCTGAAACCCCTCATTCATGTAATAACCCAGGGCCCCTGCTCACGTCCATCACCCTGCCAGCCACATGGCTCTGCCTACCCTGCCCTCTCCCAGTCTCCATGCAGGGCAGCTCCTTTGGCCTTGAGTCTTTTTTTTTAAGGTTATACTCCATTTATAATTATTATAAATATTGGCTTGGCCTCGAGTTTTAAACACACTCCTGCACCATCAATACTGGTTTCCTCCCCCCGCCAACTCCTCTCCACCTGCAGAACCCCGCTGTCCTATCTCCACCTCCAGGGAGCTTAAAGGGCTTAAAGGGGTCCAGGAAGACAGTATCTTGCTCATCTGTATGCCCTCCTGCACCAAGAACAGTTGAATAAATGCTTAATTAATTAAAAGACTTGGCTGCTTAAAGACAAGCCAGTCTAACAGAAGTGGGGGTTTACAGCACATCGTCAGAGACCCAGAAGGTTTCTTGGCTCCTGGGCTCAGTAACCATCGGCCCCACCCACCCTGCAGGGCATCACTCTGGGATATATGGCTGCCACCTAGTCATGTGACCTGGTGGGTCTAGAAGACCTCGATGAGAAAATAGGCACAGTCCCCGCCCAGGCTGCCATCCCCTCCATCCCTTGATGTAAACACCACTTGGCGCTTCTGTGTTGCCAACTGGCTCTCTGAAGGATGTCTCCTCCACTAGCGGCCTGTTTGCCGGCAATCGCCAAGGGGTAAAGGGCCTCCTGGGAAATGGGTCTAGCTCTTCCCTATTCAAACACCAGGCAGATGACTAAATGATTAGAGGGACTGGGAAAAGTCACAGACCCTTTAAGAAGCAGGTTAGGGCAGACATTCTTGAGGGAACCAGATCGTAAAAGGCAAGTTGCTTTAATAAGCCAGGGCTGAGCTAGGGGTGAGGAGAAGGGGCAAAGGGTGCTGGCCAGAGCCAGGTGGGAAGGGGTCAGTGCTGGGGCCAAGGGACCAAGGCCCTCATCTTTTTCCCAGCACAGGTGCTGAGACCTAAAAGGGCAGATGGAGCTTTTCTTTGGAAAGTGGTGATGGATATGCAACTGCAGAAATAGACTCTGGGCCTCATTTATGATCACCGGGAATTAAAGAAACGCCACTTCTGGGGCTTCCTCGGTGGCGCAGTGGTTAGGAGTCCACCTGCCAATGCCGGGGACACGGGTTCGAGCCCTGGTCCGGGAAGATCCCCCATGCCGCGGAACAACTAAGCCCGTGTGCCACAACTACTGAGCCTGCACTCTACACCCTGCAAGACACAACTACTGAGCCCACGCGCCACAACTACTGAAGCCCATGTGCCACAACTACTGAGCCTGTGCTCTAGAGCCCACAAGCCACAACTACTGAGCCCGCGTGCCACAACTACTGAAGCCCGTGCACCAAGAGCCCATGCTCCGCAACAAGAGAAGCCACCACAATGAGAAGCCCGCACACTGCAACGAAGTGTATCCCCTGCTCGCCGCAACTAGAGAAAGCCCGCGCACAGCAACGAAGACCCAACACAGCCAAAAATAAAATAAATACATTAAAAAAAAAATAAACGCCACTTCTGTACCTAGCTGCTGCGCTACTGGCCAACACATGCAAGGTGCACAGACCAGGCCGGCAACGCCCCACAGTGTCAGGAGCCACCGCACGGGGCCACCACACCCAGGATCCTGTACCTCCTTCTTCTTCACGTACTTCCCACGCTGCTTAATTCCCCCATAGAGTGAGAGCTCCTGAAGGTGTGGGTGTATGTCCCTTGCTCACCGTACTGTCCCTCCCGCTTGGCTGCACGCCAGGAACTTGGTGGGCACTGGCACACCTTTGTTGAATAAATGAATGAGTGATTTTCCACATCTAGAAGAAGCATGGAGAAAATAAGCCCCAGTGGCATCTCACAGGACTGGGGCCACCATGAGGTATAAAATAAGGAACACCGAGAGCAAGACCCCATTGCCTGCCTGCAAGTGAGGAGGCCTCAGCACCACCTCTCACCAGCTCAGAAGGCAGGACGATATGCAGGCCTGCGCCTTCGGCCAGTGGGCTCAGGAGCCCCCTGGGTGAAGCGGAAATGAAGAGGCCCCCTGGCCTGCTTATCAGACCCTTGCCCAAGGAGGGTTAGGCTGCTTATTCTTAAACAGCTGAGTTTGGAAGGGGAAGATCCAGGATTTGGGACACTTGAAGCTTATACATATGCAGGGACTCTTTAAGAAAAGCACATAAAAATATCTGGCATAAGCTTTATTAAACCCGGCGACAGGTGAACTCCTTGCTGGATGCCTCTCAGGGCTTCATGGTCATCCCAGGAAATCCACCTGGAATGCCTGGAATAGAGAGGCCAACCTGGACCCGTTTCTCTCCTGCTGCCCCACCCTCACTTGCTCTGCGCCAGCCAGGAATACCACACTGTGCTGCTCTGGAGACGTAACTTAACTTCTCTGTGCCTCGGTTTCTCCATCCTTAAAATGGGTACAGTATCAGTGCCTATGTAGTAGTTGTGTTGGGAGGTTCAAAGGGATTAACACAAGGAAAGTATTTCATCCAGGTCCTGGCATATGCTAAGTACGCAAGGAGGTGTTGCTCTAAATTGCTATTTCTACAACCTTCCACCCCTCGTGGGTCAAACAGGAAGTCAGAGCCATCTGTAACTAAACAGTGGAATTTCAGCATTAAAGGCCTGCCTGGTGTGACCACGGATTGTGGTCACGGTTTTTTAAAGGGACTTTATCTTTGAGAGACACACACACACACACACAAAAATTTTTTTAATTACTCATGTTGTATTTCTGCAAATTTTGCTCCCATCTGTGTGTGATTTTTGCTTCTACCTTGTAAGCAGACATTCTTAAATAAAATAACTACACCAATAGGGAAAAATCATAAGTGACTCAGTCATACTTGATTGTTCTGACATCCCAAGAAGCCCCTGACCTACGGTTCATGAGGTTGTACCCTCCAAAGGCTGCATTCCTATGAAATACCCAGAACAGGTCATTCCACCCCTAAAGCTCCAGCAGAGTACCCAGAAAGACCCAACCAGCCTCTAAAACCCTCCCAGCCCTGCTAAGGAGGAGGCAACCGCCTCTCTGCCTGTCCCCATCACTATGGATGGATCCAGAGCCTGTCCCCTCCTTTACTCACCCGCCCCTGGCCTTAGTAGCGGAAGGGTGTTCTGTACTGGCCCGTTGTCTGAGAACAGGTCGGGAGGAGGGGAGGCACCATGTTATGGGGAGACCCAGCTCAGCCCAGCCACGCTGGTTGAGGACATCCCTGTGCTGACATTGCTGAGCCCCATCCTGGACCCTGTGCTGCTGGGCCCACCCTCAGAGGTCCGGGTCGCCCTGCCTCTCCCCATCAGAGGGCTGGACCCTCAGCACCAGACAAGCAGCACCTAGGGCTGGGCTGGAGTCAGACAGACCTGGTGGGATCCCAGCACTTCCTCTGTGACATCACAGGCACGTTCTTAACCTCCCTGAGCCAGTTTCCTCTTAAGAAAAATGGAGGTGGTAACCAACCGTCCCTTAGGAAAAGGAACAGGGAACTGCTCCACATAGAGCCAGCACTCAGCAATCGCCAACCCTTTCTCTCCCCCTGCACTTCCCCCTGCCCCTCTGCTCCTGGGGAGGCAGGGAACTGCTGAGGGGTCCGGGCGCTATTCCTAGCTCAGGCCAAGAGCAGCCCGCCGGCAGGTCCTGACCGCACAGCAGTTCCCTACGTGACCCTCAGCTCCTGGGCGCCACACGCTCCCCCGGCCCCCGGCCCCCACTTGTTGGTCCTGAGGGAGCCCAGGCTACAGAAGCATCCAGGCTGGCTCCAGCCTGGCCACCCTGACCACACGATTGCGCTAATTCTGCCAGAAAGACCAGCCTGTGGTTGGGAAGAGCAGCCATTAAGGTTTCCAGGAAATTCCTCTGAGCGGGGAGGAGCTGTTTGCCATTCCTGAGGTCCCTCCAGCCTGTTTGAATGAGGTTTTCCAATTAAGCTGGGGCTGCTCCCAGATCTCTGGTTTAAAAAACCATCTATCTGCTTTCCCTCTAAAGAAACAAAAATCCTTGAGACATGGACGTTCCTGCCTTTTATTTTTTAAAATGACTTCTGGCTGTTTTTCTTTCCTGATTATCAAGCAGCGCCTGTTCCATCATCCAGGAATGCTGTGGGAGCCCTGGTTGGGGTCGGAAGGCTGGTTGGGGGGGGCGGGATGAAGTGGTGCCGCTCCCTGAATTGGAGACCACGTGGGGAGAGACGAATCTGGGGGAAAAGATGACCCCTTCCTCTCTGGCTGGGATCATGCGGATGCACTTTGGAATTCTTAATTCTGCCTGTGGGCAGGAATGTGTGGGAGAGGGTTGGAGACCCAGGGCTAGCTCTCAGGTGTGGGCTGGAGATTCGAGGTCCAAATGAGGCATCAGCATCACGGGGCTGGATGAGATCTCCAGGACAATGTGGAGGGTGGAGAGAGAAAAGGGTCAAGGGTGAAACAAGCAAGAAGGACCCTGGGGAAGAGAAATCATCAGAGGATCCTGGAAGGAAATGGAGAGGAGGGGAAGGACCAAGCGAGAGGAATGCCTTGGAGGTCAAGGGTGAACGGAGGGCAGCCAAGTCATGTGGCCAGAGACGTGCATTTAGATGAGGCCTCAGTGGTCCACTGGATTTGGTACTTAAGATGTCATCAGACCTCCCATAGCTGCTGTGTCAGGTCTGGGTCTAGTCTTTAAGAAGACTGACAGCTTCCACTTCCTCTTTCTTAAAATGACGTCTCTTGGGGCACTCCCTGGCAGAACCAGGTCGCCAGGCCGTGAGAAGCCCAGCCTGGGACACGCATAGCCTTGCCATCAACAGCCCCAGCCGAGTGAGCAGCCCAAAATCAGAATCAAATGCCAGTCACGTGCGTGAGACATCTTGGGGGCTCTGGTCTAGTCAAGTTTATACATGACTACAGCCCCAGGCGGAAGAACCTCCCAGCTGAGCCCAGTCAACTCATAGATTCAGGAGGTTTTTTTAAAAGTATCATCAGAGACTTTGCCAGAACACACTTAATGGCATGGTGGGGATGGACCCCCCAACCAAGAGGGATAAAAGCATGAAGAGGTGCACGTGTGTGTGTGCACCTGCATGTGTGCAGGGAGTAGAGATGCTGCTTAGAAGCTTGTTGATTGAGGAATCTGAGCATAGAAGGAGGAGAGGATGGGACCTGCTTATTATCCCTTACTACTTAAAACCCTCCTTCCTCACCAGGCCTCAGGCCATGAGCACCCAAGATAGCTTGCCCACAGCCTCAGCCAACGGCCCAGCCAGAGGTGCCGACCTATGTGATCCAGCCGCCCTGCACAAAGAGCCTTGAGAGGGGAGAGGGGGCCCGGGTCCCAGTCCCAGCCCCGCCACTGAAACCCTTGGGTCTCAGTTTCCCACCTTGTAAAGTGGGGCTAATAACACTTGGCCTGCCAACTTTTCAAAGCCATTGCTGGAAAGAAATAAAATGAAGGATTTAAAACTTTCAGGGCAAAAGCCAGTGTAAGAGATGATGGTGATTATGGTGGTTCAAAGGGAGGAAGAGGTTGGGGTCCGGCCAGGACCTCACAACCTGCTTCAGTTTGCACAGCACGTTTACATAAAAGAAGCTCAGGAAGATCAAAGTTGCCCAAGATGCTTCGAATCTCACCACCAACCCGGAGAAAGTCCCCAGTGTGACTCCGATTGTCTCTTGAGAGCCCACGCAGCCTTTGGCCCCTGTGAGGATGTCTGGATTTGCAGGTACATTGAGGATTCCTCCTGCCACCAGCAACAGCAGCCATTTCCACAGCGCCTGCCAGAGGGGCTGGCATCCTCTCCGTGTGTCATAATCCCATTTTTTGCCTCCGAATCTGTAGCTGCCTCCTGGGGTGGAGGTGTGAGCATCAGGAGATGAGGCTGAAAACACGGTTAAGTTTTTAAAAATCATTAGCACCTTTACTCTCCTGACCTGCAGGCAGCTTCCCGAGCTGAGTCCAAGGAGCCAGGGTGAGAGTGGAAAGAGGGGGTGAGACACACAAAGGGGTAAGTCAGTAAACATCACTCGGCACACTAGGGAGAGTGTCCGAATGGTGGCCGATGGTGGCAGCTGGCGGGGCTTTCCAAGTAGTCTCCATGGCACCCGTGCCTTCACAATCTTCACCCTACAGCTCTCTGATTCAGCTCAACTTGTGTCACCGAGCCAGAAGAGAGATGGAGTAAGTGTGACATATATGCTGATATGGAGAAAGTGCACGTGTGTGTGTGTGCACCTGTGCATGAGAGAGAGGCTTGGAGACAGAGAGAGAGAAGGAGAGAGAGGCAGAGCCAGGGTTTCCCTCCAGAATAAGTGACCTGAGTCCCTGGCTGGGGCTCTGAAGGCGTTTCTGGGGCCTGAGCCCCACCAAACTGATTTAGAAAAATCAGGGGACTCAGATCCGACAGGGTCTGGAGGGGATGGTGATCTGGGCTCTTCGCCACGGATGCTCACTTAGGAACTTAGAACCCTGAACCTTTCTCAGCCTCAGAATCCCTCAGAGAAAGAGGTGTGGAAGGGCTCCCTGAGAAGAATCTAACCTCCATCCACTGATTTTTTTTCTTTCACTCATTCAATCATTGTTGGGCGCCCGCGAGGGCTGGATGTGGGACTGGGCTGTGGGCAGATTTCCAGCCAGACCCATCGCCCACCACCTCTCCTTCCCATCCCGGCCTCACCCCCAGGCTGAAATCTTGCCCCTCCATATATCCTCAATTTCCTGCTCTTCACACCAGACCCCGAGCGGCGGTGGGAACTGAAAAGGATTTCCAGGCATTCCCCTCTCCCTTCTACCCTTTTCTCTCTCCCTTTCTTGTCTTCTTTTTAAAAATGCTCTTTAATAGTAAAGTTAGCATGAAAAGGAGAGAAAATGAGGCTCAGTGAGGCTGTGTCAGGTGTGCGGCGATTTGCTTACCTGCCAGAGGTCCTGCCTCGCTGCCCCCTGGCTGGGAGACGGGCCTCCCTTCTCCCCTCCTGAGAACAGGGGCAGGAGATGGGTCATCGTAGGTGTCCGGCCTCATGGCAACAGGTGAGGTCAGGACCATGCGGGACGAGGGTCAGGTCTGCTGCTGGGTCCCTCATGGCATCTGCTGCAGCCGTGCTGGGCCTGGAGAGTCAGTCTCCATAAAGCATCATCCTTCTCCACCCAGGGCAAGAGGCTGTTATCAAGGGACAGTTGGAAGGTGGGGGGTGGTGCCTAGACTCAGGCATGGCGTCCCAGCAGGGCAGGTTCAGGGCGCCAAATGGACCAGGTAATTCCAGGGACACAGGCCACCACTGCCCCTTCCTTTCCACCTGGCACCTGGCCCTGTGCCCCACTGCCCTCCAGAAGAGGCAGTCGGGCACCTGCCATGGGCTCACCCAGGACACCAGCTGGGCACCTCCCTGGAATGACCGTCCTGCCACCCTTCTTTACCCACACGATAACACCAGGACCCGTGTCTAAGAAGGAGCTGCCTGGAGAAGACTCACCATGGGTCCCCATCCTTGGGGGGGCACTGGCTGCCCACCATGCTAGGCAGAGGTCTGGGGCTAAAGTGCACCCCGGTGAGGAGGCTGCTAGAGCTTATTTGCCTGGAAACGATAGACGGTGTGTCACAGGCAAGCCATGAGGCTCGGGGCTCAAGAGAAGCTGGATGGCCCTGTGGTTAGAGCATGGACTCAAGAACCAGCCTCGGGGCTTCCCTGGTGGCACAGTGGTTAAGAATCCGCCTGCCAATGCAGGGGACACGGGTTCGAGCCCTGGTCCGGGAAGATCCCACATGCCGCGGAGCAACTAAGCCCGTGCGCCACAACTACCGAAGCCCATGTGCCTAGAGCCTGTGCTCCGCAGCAAGAGAAGCCACCGCAATGAGAAGCCCGCACAATGCAATGAAGAGTAGCCCCCGCTCGCCGCAACTAGAGAAAGCCCGTGCACAGCAACAAAGACACAGCCAAAAATAAAAATAAATAAAATAAATAAATTTTAAAAAAAGAACCAGCCTGCCCGGGTTCACATCAAATCGAACCAGCTTCCCACTTGTTAGCTGTGTGATCAGGACCATGATCCCAATTTCTTGCCCATAAACTGGGAGCAGCAGTAGCATTCTCTCTCTGAATCACCCAGCCAGGCCCTGAATGAGCCTTCTTCTCCACGCCAGGCGGGTACCTCCCACCCCCCAGGGGCAGGACAGGAGGATGGAGGATGGGTGTTCCCCCTACAGCCAGACCCAGGAAGCCCAAACTCCCAGGCGGCCCTGTCCCCAGAGCCCCAGACCTCCTCCTCCGTGACCGAGGCAGAGCTGGGCCGAAGAACCAAAGCGGGTACGGGACAGGGGTCACCCCGCACCACACAACTCTAGGGGGGCACTGGTACCCGAGGGCCCGTGCCTGGGCTGAGAGCACTCCCTGGAAGAGGCAGGGCGAGACTTCCCTCAAGGCCCTTTGCCCACCGCAGGCTGTGTAAAGACCCAGAGGATGAGACCAGGAAGCGGGAGATGGGGTGGGGGCCAGAGTGCCTGGGAGCCCCAACCTGGGGGAACACGGGGCTCTCTTCCCCTGCAGCACTGTGGCCTAGCTTCGTCCTTGACACTGAACAGGGACTGGGAGAAACAGCTTCACACCCTCCCTCCCCTGGGCCACCTCACCCCTGCCTCTCAGGCGACTCCCCAGCCTCAGCTGCCCTTCCTCCCCCAGCGGACAGGAGCTGCGGGCGCCCTGAGCGAGAGTGCGGTTTCCTCTCAGCCTCTGCCACTCTGAGACTTCCGCTGGGCGGTGGTGCTGGCAGCCGGTCCTTAGGAGGCCCCCCTGCACTGGGAGACAGACAGACAGGAGGCAGACAGATGGGCGACAAGGCCAGGCCCCTACCCTTCCAATGGAGGGGAGGCAGGTAAGGCTCCCGGAGAGAGAAGGGAGACTGCAGAGACAGATGCAAGGGTGTGTACAAGTGTAGGTGTATGCATGGGTGTGTGTGCACATGGGTGGGTGTGTATTTGTATGCAAATACCTATGCATGCAAATGTGTGTGCGTGCACGTGTTTCATGTACATGTGCGTCCAAATGCAGTTGTGTTCAAGTGTGCAGGTATGTGTGCAAACGTGCACGAGTGTGCATATGCAAATGCCCATGTGCGTGACCACATGTGAGTGTGCATGTGTGAGCATCCTGGGGAGAAAGGGAAGGAGGGAGAGCAGAGCAGAAAGACACCCACCATGAAAGCAAGCACTGCCCAGCGACCCTCAGGAAGCCAAGGACATAGGAGCAGCAATCCTCTCTTTCCCCTCCATCCTCTCTGTCCCCTCCTTCCTCTCTGTCCCCTCCATCCTCTCCTTCCTCTCTGTCCCCTCCTTCCTCTCCGTCCCCTCCTTCCTCGCCATCCCCTCCATCCTCTCTGTCCCCTCCATCCTCTCCGTCCCCTCCATCCTCTCTGTTCCCTCCATCCTCTCTGTTTCCTCCTTCCTCTCCGTCCCCTCCTTCCTCTCTGTCCCCTCCATCCTCTCCATCCTCTCCTTCCTCGCCATGTTCTCCACTGGCTCCCATCTCAGAACCTGACGCACAGGAGGTACACAGGCACTTGCCTGACAGATCACACAGGTCATCGACGCCTTCTCATCCCAAATACAGTCCCCACACCCTCTCGTAACTCCACTCGTCCCCCTGCCTTCACCAGCCAGCCCCGCCCCTCCTAACCTCCTCCCCGGCCTGGTCCAGGACAGCAGGCCCTGCCCACTGACCGCTGAGGGGCCCAGGCTTGTACGCGCTCACTGCCTCCGCTCACAGTGCTGCTTCTCCTCACCCGGGAACAAGGGGATTTCCTGACCATTTTTTCAGGCGGGGGATGTAAGCTGTTTTTCTAGCGTTCAGCCACAGAACCTTCCAGGCCTTCGTTTCTCTAAACACGGAGGTTTTGGGGAGTTAATCTGGCTGGCTTATTTCCATGCAGCATCTTAGTTCAGACACTAGTGCTCCCTTTAGATCATCAGGACATAAGAAACAGGACACAGCAAAAGGACTGGCGAGACGAGGTTCTTCCTCAGACCAGATGCTCCAGGGGTGGATGGCGTTTCCAGCCGTGTCAGCGGCAACCGGAACTGAGCCTCCGGAGGGTGAGAACTCACGGCGCCAGCCACAGCACTGACCGGAGAGTGTCCGGCCCCGGCCCTGCTCTGGGCTCTGCATCCCGAGCTGTGAAATAGCGGACATGTCCAGAGAGGAAGAGAAAGCTGACCTCACCCCAGAGGGCTCCCCAGGAGGGGGTCTGCTCCCTCTGGGGCTCTCGTCGGGGTCCTGAGAGCCCACTCTCTGCATCATCCCCCTCAAGGTCAGGAAATTCTCCTTGGGTGAGTCTCCCGGACAGGCAGCCTGCTGTGCGCAGCAAACCCCACCCAACTCTACGCCGGGACCCCCAGATTCGGCATGGGGGAGCCCACCATAGAACCCACCCCCAGAGTCAGAGCTGGGCCCCCTCCCCTACCAGCTGCACCTCTCTGAACCTCAATCTCATCTATGAGGTGAGAGGTGGAGGTGAGGATGCCCACTTCAGGGTCTTGTGAGGACCAAACGCACCCCCTTCCCTCCTAATCTGGACCAGGACAAGCCCCACTTCCCTCTCTGTGCTGTCCTCCCTAGCCTGGTTCCAGGCTCTAGCCGCTCAGAAGCTCGCAGATCCCAGTCTATCCCTGTCTCTCTCCCTCCCTCTCCCTCTCCCTCTTCCTCTCCCTCTCTCCTTCCTCCCTTCCCCCCTCTCCTCCCTCCACATGGCTCTCTCACCCCCATTCTTCACGACTGACTCCTTCATCCTTCAGGAAGCCAAGTAGACATTCCTCTCTCCTGGTTACCTTTCCTGCCCCCAAGTCTGGGTTAGGTGCCTCCCCTGGGGGTTTACATCGTGCCCAAACTTCTACTATCATAGCATCAATCATGGTGGCCTGGAATTACCTGACTACCTGTCCCCCCTCCCCCACCCAGACCTAGAATCTCCTAAGAGCAAAACTGGGTCCTGTAGCCAGTTGTGTGCTCAGTGCCCAACACATGTAGATGTCCATGGAATATATGTGGAATGAACAAACTTTCTCAGCACAGAGAGCAAAACACCACCCGGAACCAGTGACCTGACTGAGATGGGACACGGAGCATCTTCCGAATGGCTGCTGGGAGAGCCACCCATCTTGCACCCCCCCAACCCTCCAGCTCCTCTCCCCCGCCAGCCCCTGCCATCGCCGCCCAGCTCCCACTCCAAGGCTCAGGATGGCGGCCCTGCCATCTCCCGATGCAGACTCCTCAGCTGTTGCCATGGAGACCAGCCAACAATCATCCTGGTGCCCTCCTGCTTCACGGAGCGGCTGAGCAAAGGTGGCGGCCAGCTGTAGACGTAGAGAAGCCACCCAGCAAGGGCAGGCGCCTGGCTCTGGACTCGGACCAGCCTGAGCTGGCCCTACCCACCCCCACTCTCTTTCCCCCAGGTGTGATCTCCGGTCACCTCCCGAGACACACAGGTTTTTGGTTTTGGGGGGTTTTTTTTTGCGGTACGCGGGCCTCTCACTGTCGCGGCCTCGCCCATTGCAGAGCACAGGCTCCGGACGCACAGGCTCAGCGGCCATGGCTCACGGGCCCAGCCGCTCCGCGGCATGTGGGATCTTCCCGGACCGGGGCACGAACCCGTGTCCCCTGCATCGGCAGGCGGACTCTCAACCACTGCGCCACCAGGGAAGCCCAACACACAGGTTTTGAGGGATGAGATGAACCATGCAGGGCAAGGGCTGTCACTGTGTCATTTTGGTGTGGTGAGCTCTGCGTTAGCTTTCTGGGAGCTGTTTCCAGCATCTCTGTCCTTTGACCTTTGTGTCCAATTCCCCCCAACTCAGATGGGGCTGGAGGAAGGAGACACTCCAGTCCATCGTAGCAGGAAAAGATTTCGGGGGACATTTGAAAATGAAGAGGAAGTCTACAAGGTCGCTTACGTGCATGCCAAACTGGCCCCTAATTTTAAAGAGCTTTGCTTTAAGTCCTTGGTGAGCAGAGGCCATTTGCCCACTAGGGGCATGGCCTCTGCTCACCAAGGACTTAAGGCGGCATCACACTCACCTGACAGCCTCCAGGTCTCCCTAGAGTGGGGGGAGGGTCACCCCATCTCCTTATCGCTTTAAATGGTGCTTATTTCAGCTAAATGTCCCTGTGCCAGCTGGGTACCTGGGGGCAGGGATGTGCTGAGATGCAGCAACCGGCCCCTGGCAGCAAGGAAGCCAGCTGTCCACGGCCTGCCTGGATCCTGGCGTGGAGCTGAGCACCTGCATCCCAGGCAGGCCTGGGCCCTGACACAAAAGCCGCCCGCCTGCCTCCCTCCCCAAAACGTGGATTCAGCCCAGCTGCTGGGCTTTTGTAACTACCGGGGAGAAACTTGGCTGTGTTCTCAATGGTAGGAGACAAGAAGTGGTCCCTTTCGTTAAATGAGACGTGGATGGATGAATGGACAGATGGAAGGAAGGGAGGAAAGTAGCAAATAAAGGCTCCCTTCTTGGAGCAAAGGCCCACTGAGACCATGAAACTGGGTGAGAGCTGGGGAGGCGCTGGGAGCCAGAAGGACAGGGCCACTGGATTCCAGAACCCAGTTCTCTGAACGATTCTACAGTGGGGTGTTTTGGGGGGTAAGGGTGAAGAAAGAGGGAACCCACAGCTCTGTTCCTCAGTCCCCCTTCCCCTTGATCTCTTCACACTCTGAAAGGCAGGACTATCTCCTTCAACCCCAGGCAGGAAGGCAGGAATCCCCCCCTCCCCAGCCAGCCCATCACAGCTGCCCCCCTCTCATGCCCACTACACCACCCACAGACTCACCACCTGTTAGAACAGACGCAGAACCGTGTCCTGATCTCACTGCCAGGGCGATCAAGACACAGTGAAGTGAGGCAGGTAGCAAAGGGATTGTCCCAGATGGGTCCCCCTGTGAACAAACTTCAGTGGTGTCAAGAAATGCCTTAAAAGAACATTTAAGAGCCTCTCGTGTTCTTCGTTAACCTGAAAAACACCGAACAGAAAGTTGGAGAAAATTTAGAGAAAAGGTGACTAAACATAAGTTTTTGGTGAAGATAATAGAAATAAATCATGCCCTAAATTCTTAGAAAACCTGAGCCCCAGTGAGGCATTAGCAGTGTCTGATCACCCCACTTCACGGAGCAGGACACTGAGGCCTGGGCAGTTGAGACCTGCCAGTAACACGGGGCGTGTGAGAAGCAACACATAAGAAGAAGTGTGATTGGGAGTTCCCTGGCGGTCCGGTGGTTAGGACTCTGCACTGTCACTGCCACTGACCCGGGTTCGATCCCTGGTCAGGGAACTAAGATCCTGCATTCTGCACAGTGTGGCCAAAAAATAGAAAAAGTGTGATTAAGGCATCCTTACAGAGTTCAGCATCTCCATCCTGTTACATGACGCTGCCCAGTCTAATGATATAAACGACCTTGATGGCTCTTGAGGGATTGACAGGCTGTGTCTGCTGTTTGCCTAGAGCTCCTTTGAAAAGTAGACAATCCTGGAAGTTTTCATCTTAATTCTTCTGCAGACCCTTGCAGACGCCCACTGGCAAAGAGAAGCTGGCGTGATAAAAGCACCAATTCCTGATTACCATCAGTGTGTGTGGCTTGGGAGGACCAACAGACCAGGGGGGGACTCGCCTGACACGTCAGATAGAGGGGTTCACAGCAGTGGAGCGTGTGTGTGTGGCTTTATCCCCAGGACGAGGGGGAGGGCCATTGCGCCCTGTGGCCGTGGGACCCTGGGCCCGTCTCTTTGAAGGTGAAAACACGAAGAGGTGGTAGGTCTAGATGAGTCCTAAGCTGTCGTCCAGATCTGGTGTTTGAAAAAGGGAGAAAGAGGAAGAAGATTTTGTTGCTCGCCCCTGCTTCCCAGTGGGGCCTGAGGGACAGGAGCAGGGGAATCACTGGGGAAAAGGATTATTCAGGACCCCAATACATAATCCAGATTGTAAGAAGGGGGGTAGCTCTGGGTGATCAGTGGTGCGTCCTGCCTGTTTGGGTGCCCAACCCCATCCTCACCACCCCAAACTCTGAAGAACCCCCAGGCGATGGGGGAGAGACTTTCTCTTGTCTCCCCACAGCTTGAAAGCCAGGGCTCTGTTATACAGTAGGCCCATGGAGGCTAGGGACAATCTAGCGACCCTGTCTTTCCATCTCCAGCACCTAGCCGCACTCTTAACCCATGGCGATATTTGTCGAGTGAATGAATGGCCTACGAACTCATCAGCTATTGCTGCGATAATGCTGCGTAAGAGACAACTCCCCAAATCTCAATGACTTACAGTGACAAGCATTGACTTTTTTTTTCTTATTCATGGGCACAGGTCAGCAGGGGCAATTCCAGGGTCCAGTGTCTCCCTTTGGGACCGGCAGCTGCAGGTGGCCCATTCTGCTCACGGCAAATGTCCCAGTCCCGCACCCACGCTTAAATCCTCTGCCCACATCACGTCCACAAACACTCCGTGTGGCCACACCCGGGGTCAACAGGGAGGGGGCAAGTTCTGTCCCCTCTAGTGGGGAGCACTGCAAGGACCCCCGCAAAGACGCAAGTGTGAGATTCTATCCAGGGAGGGAAGGAGGAAGTGGAACCGAGAACCCAGTCTGCCACAAACTACTAGATGGAAACAATGAAGAGAATCCGCCCCTTGCAGTGTCGCCTTGGCAGGATGTGTGTAAAGTGCAAAGCCTCAGAGCAACTGTTATCACGACCAATGTCCCCACTGCTGGACAGCGCAGTGACCACGAAGAGGGTCGCTGATAGAGGGGAAGGGAGTGCAGGGCAGAGGGACCCACCTCACAGGTGGACTGAAGCTGAGGACATGGCTCATTAACCTGGTTCTAAAAAGCACCCAGGGGCAGCTGGGCTGGCTCTGCAGAGGCCTTTCAGAGAGAGGAAATATGGGGGCAGAGTTAACCCAACAGCCTCTGTGTCAGTGTACCCCTGGACTTCGGGTATGTGTGAGTGGCGCACACACACACACACACACACACCCTCCCTCCCTGCTGCTCCCCTGAAGAGACTCATTTCAAAGGTGTCAATGCACTGGGTCTGCCTGTCTCTGGGCTGCTGTGAGTGTCAGATGAGAAAATGCCTGGGACAGTGACCTGAGACCAGGACACACTCGGATTCCAATTCTGCTCTCGGAGAGAGAAGGATGTTCCTGCAAGCTCTGCTTCTTTTCAGAAGTTTGTCAGCTTCTAGCTTCCTTCTTTCCCTTTCCAACGCTCCATTCACCCAAGAGAATAATGTAAACGCTTACAATGGCATTTTAATAGTCTTGGGGGCATCGATCATGATTACAAATCTGGAAGTAGCCGAATTACTAATGTTTGACAGTGTCATCATGCAGCATGAGATACATCGTAAAATCGTAAACGGCCAACGATGCTTTTCATTTCCAAGCACTTTCTCATCAGTTGTCTCAAAGGGGAGGAGTTATTCCCCCAATTAGGGTGATTGGAAAACAAGGTCCAAAAGGGTCAGACTGCTTGCCAGCTTGGGCGGTACACCAGGAGGGATCAGAACCTGGCAGCCTTCGCCCCACTCTCACCCTCCCCAATGCTGAGGGACCACCAGCTCGTGGGAGAGGCATGCTTCCTTCCTCCTTCCTCAGGACACCCTCTCTTCTCCTTCCCACCCTGAGACTTGAGGTTCCCGCCTCACTCCCCAGCCCGTGCATGGCCCCAGCTGTGCTGCCTCCCCCGGGCCTCTGGTTCCACCAATTATATCTCCAACTCCTTCAGTCCCCCGCCTTTCCCTCTGTGTGGCTGCCGTCCAGCTTCCGTGTACAGATGTGTTCATGCCTCATTCCCCCAAACAACCTGCTCTCCACACAGGGTCCCCTCCTGCGAACACACAGATGCCCCCATTGCTGTGTTGGCTCAAGCTGCCCTGAAAGCAGAGGCAGCAGGCTCTTTGGGAGTTCACCCCAGGACGATGGAGTCGCAGGGTGGGGTGAGATAGGGAAGAGGGAGCAAATAGAGAGGGCAAGCTGTCTGCGCCTGGACACCTGGGGACAGTCCTGCTGGGGAGCCTCTTCTAAGGAACGAATAGAATGAGCCTCAGACCGCCTATTGGGAAGAACCAGCCACTGTGCAAATCTACCCTACAAATGGCTTTTCGGTTTCACTGTTCCACAGGACAGCTGGGATGGGGGGTCCCAACACAGCTGGCTGGCATCCTTTGGCGCTAGTTGCCTTCTTAGGGTTTCCCTTAGAATCTGGCTCAAGCTCTAAGCTCCAGGGCCTTTGATGTGCAGCCTGGGTCCACACCCACCACTGGGTGACATAGGGAGATGCTAACGGGTCACCCTGGAGACCAAATACCGATGCTGGACATGTGAGGTGCCCGTACAGGCCTGGGAGTTCAGGTACACGTGCTGTCATCCACACTTCCTTGGGTGGATGCCTTGCCTGAGCTAGGGGTTGGGCCTGGGCCTCAGTGGTAGGACCACCTCGCCGCCCCCCAGTACCATATCGCCTACCATTTGTCCACCCCCTGTCCAGTTCCCACCTCCCTACCTGCTCTGATCACTGGCTCACCCTCCCCAACTCCCCGGCGGTAGGAATCAGCCTGTAGTTCCAAGGAAAGCATTTAAGGTCAGACTAAACTCTGCTCCCCAGCTCAGGAGAAGGGAGTGCTGGGGGCTGATAGTCACCAAGCCCCCATCCTGGGCCAGGTGCCAAGATGGGTATTGTGTGCCCCTGCTATCATCTCAGTCTCCGTGAGTCCTGTGAAGTGGGACTTATTATTCCCATTTTGCAGATGAGAAAACTGAGGCTCAGGGAGACTAAGGAGTTTGCCCAAGGTTACTCAGTGTCTTAGCTCAGGTTGCATTAACAAAATACCACAGGCTGGGTGGCTCAAACAAGACATTTATTTCTCACAGTTCTGAGGGCTGGAAGTCTAAGATCAGGCACCAGCAGACCGAGCTCTTGGTGAGAGCTCTTGTCTTGGTTTGCAGACGTCTGCCGACTTGCTGTGTCCTCACAAGGCCCAGAGAGAGAGCGCGCAAGTTCTGGTGTCTCTTCCCCTTCTTAAGGTCACTAATCCCATTAGGAGGGATCCAGGGATTTATACTCATGACCTCATCCAAACCTAATTACCCCCCAAAGGCCCCAAGGAGTTAGGGCTTCTACATATGAATTTTGGTCCATAGCACTCAGCTAATAAGGTGGTGCTAAGATTCAAACTCAGGCTGGATCAACACAGAAGCTTTTGCCCTCCTCATGAGACCAGCAAATGCCCTCTCTCCAGGGTTATAGACAAGCTCACACGGCAGGGCCTCTGGGTCAGGGCCTCCAGAGAACAAGTCTGGAGACCGTGGCCGAGGACCCCCTTCCGCTCCGCCAGAAACATCCACCTAGCCTTATATCAGAGCCAGGGACAAGCCCAGCTTTCCCAGGCTGCCCCAGGCCATCCTTTCCCAATGAGCTACTTTCTCAAGCAAAATCCCCTGGAGAAACTCGGGATGTCCCCCAGGGGCCATGTTCCAAGGTCATTTGTCCACCCCTCACTGAGAGGCCTGCAGGTGGCCAGACACTTCCCACAAAGGGGCCCTGAGTATTCAGTCCAGGGTCCTCTCCCCGAAGTGTCCCGTTGCTGTGCAGTCCGGATGGCTTAAATGGACAGTTCCATGGTCCCCTGGATGGTTGGAAATTCCAGATCAGTCATCTCACCAAGGCTGGCTATCCTTGTTGGTACCACACTGCTGTCACCAGGACCCATTCGACTGGGCTTTATCCTGGAGTGTTGGTCTAGGGGGGTCAAATGTGGGAAGAGGGCCAGAGGGTGACACTAAGAACAGTATGTGATGCTCACGAGTTCCGTGTCTGTGTGGGTTGAATTATTGTGGGTTGAATTGCATTCCCCCAAAAGGTCATGGTCAAGTTCAAACCACAGTACCTGCGAATGCAAACTTCTTTGGGAATAGGGTCTTTGAAGATATCCTCAGTTAAGATGAGGTCATACTGATGAGGGTGGTCCTAAATTCAATGACTTCTTATCCTTATAAGGATACAAAAAGGGAAATTTGGACACAGACACACACAGGGGAGAAGGCCATGGGATGACAGAGGCAGAGATTGGATTGATGTGTCTGTGAGCCAGGGGCCGCCAAGGAAGCAGGGAGAGAGGCCAGAGACATTTTCTCAGAAGGAGCCAACTTCACCAAAACCTTAATTTCAGACTTCCAGCCTCCACACTGCGAGAGAATAAAATGTAGCCCCTGGGTCTACGGTGACTTTTGAACTGCACCTAAGGATGGGGGGTGCTGGCTGCCAGCAGAGCCAACCCTGTGATTAGAGGGTTGGAATTTTCAGTCCTACTCCCTTGACCTCCCGGAGAGGAGAGGGACTGGAGGTTTAATCAATCACGAATGGCCAATGATTTAATCAATCATGCCTACGTCATGAAGCCTCCATGAAACCCAAAAGAACCAGCTTCCAGGTTGGTGAGCACATGGAGATTTGGGGAGGGTACTCAGAGAGGACCCGGAAGCTCCACCCTCTTTCCCACACCTAGCCCTGTGCACCTCTTCCATCCGCCTGCCCCTGAGTTATATCCTTTTATAATAAACCAGTGAATAAAAGGGTTTCCTGGGTTCTGTGAGTCACTCTGGCAAACTAATCAAACCCCAGGCAGGAGTCATTGGAAGCCCAGTCATGTGAGGTCAGTCAGAAGCACAGGTGACAACCTGGGTTTGTGATGACTTCTGAAGTGAGGGCAGTCTCGTGGGGCTGAGCCTGTAAGTCTCCAGGTAGGTTATGTCAGAATTGAGTTGAGTTGTAGGACATCCAGTTGGTGTCAGAGAATTGCTTGGGGCGTGGGGGGAAAACCACACACGCATTGGAACTGGGTCCCAGAACCCTTGTCCACTGTTATCAGGGCAGCAGAGAAGGCAGGACTCAGGGGTCAGAGAGAGCTCTGTGCAAATCCCAGCACTCCCATCGTCTCCAAGAGAGCATCTCCCCAGCCTCCCTCCAGGCTCCCCTCCAGATGCCCTAGTCCTCCTCTTGGTCCAGGAGAGCTTGTTCCCCAAGCCAGTTGAAGGCCAGAGCCGGGTGCTGCCTGGGTGGTACCTTGGAGGCAGCCGTGGCCACCCTCCCCGCTGCCACAGCAGCGGCCCATCCCAAGACTGCAGGACCCCAGCCATTAATCATCCTTCTCCTGTTCTGTCAGGCCCCGCAGCCTCCTGTACGTGCCACATAAATACACTTAACCTTTAAAGGGCCGGGTGGCAGCCCTGCAAGGATGAGCCATCACCCCCTCCTCTACTCCCAGACTCTCTCAGTCATAAAAGGCGAGAGAGTTTAAAACAAAGAGGAAGAGCTCCTTGTAAACCTAGCCCATCCATCAAACTGACGACGCTCTGGCCGCCAAGAATCCAGGGAGGTTTGCCAAAGAGAACAAAGGCCAAGGAATGATGTCAGTGTGAGCAACAGGGCCTATCTGTCTCACTTCCCCAGGGGGCAGCTAAGCCCCTGATGACGGGGCCTTTCCTGCCAAAGAGGCCAGCAGACATGAGGCCCCTGGGCTGGGGCGGGGCTCTGCCTGGGGTCTGACAGCTGGGGGGCCTGCGAGGCTGGAAAAAGGTACCCCACCACACCTCACTTGCTCTCACTCCATCATTCATCCAACAAGGCCAATGAGCATCTTCCCAGTTCCGGGCACGGCACTAGGTGCCAAAGACGCAAGGAGAAATCAAAGATGGTCTCTGACCCCAGGGCACTCAGGGTCGGTGCGGGTGGGGAGGCAGGCTTGCAAGAAATCATTTCCACGGGATGAAAGTGAATCCTAGGATAAGGTAGGGAGGAGGCACTGTGGAGCCCTGAGAGGGGACAGAAGCACAGATGGCTGGAGAGGGGAATTTGATCTGGGTCTCACTGCATGTGTAGGAGTTTTCTACACAGACAAAGAGAACTTGAATGGAGTGGCTAGAACATGAGGAGCAATAAGACAGAGGCCAAGTTGGGATTCCTAGGCCACACTGGAGGGCCAGTGAGGCCAGCCCCAAGCAACCCCCCGTCCACTGCCACAAAGGGGTGGCCACTGAGCTATGCCACCCAGATGCCCCTTTAATGCTGGAGACGTTGCCCCCAGCTGGCAGCACGCTCGGGGTGGCCTCAGCTGCAGAGACGCGCCCCGCCCAGGGCCTCAACCTCCCTTGGGGGCCACGTCCCAGGACCTATGGATGAAGTATAAAGGACTGGCTGGCTCAGCCCAGCCCAGCACAGCTCTGAAGGCCAGCCTCATCCAGACTCTCCCTCTGCCCGCACCCGCTTCTTCACTCCTTTCATTCTCTACTGAACATCCCGCAGGCTCAGGACACCTCCCGGGAAACCAAACGTGCAATACAAGCAGAGGGTGAAGGGAGGACTGTAATTTAGAAATAAATGGTCAATAAACCAGATCAGAAATAAAAGCTCCCCACCAACTGGAGACATGAACTCATTCCAATTTCACAATCAAGACTCACTCTGCTGCTAAAACACCCTCCATGGAGAACAGCGGGGATCAGAGGCTTCTTGGGGAGCAGCTCGAGGTGCTGTGCCCTCCATGTTCCCCCAGTTCCTAAACCAGGACACTGCCTGAGAAAGACGTTACCGTATGGTGGAGAGAGTACATCCTAAAGAAGCACTGCAATGTCAAGAGTGGGATTGCCAGGGGTGGAAGTAACATGCACGGCTATGATGACACAGAAGATGCACAAGGACATGTCCCAGATCTTCAGGAAGGGAACCAAGATGCTGGTGCTCAGAATATCTCAAAGCCGCTCCTGAAATAACAGACTTTTGGAATCCACAAACATGCATACACATACGGTTCCAACTCGTAGACGGGCCCACTGAGTTACCTGGGGCAGCAGGTGAAGGTACCTGAGTCCTCAGGGTGGGAAATCAGGAGAAGCAGAACTCACCTCCTCCCCTTCCTCTCCTCCCTAGATCCCTGGCTGAGAAGCTCAAGGTTGGAGACAAATTAATTTGCCTTAAGGTGCTTGAGTTTATCCATTAATTACACTCGCCCTCCCAAGCAATTTTCCATAAACATCTCAGTGCCTCTGGTGCGGTGCTAAACCAGTACTACCCTGCTTGGAGTGGCTGGTGAATTGCACTTGTTCATTTGTTTATTATGAAGAAGCTTGGTTGCCAGGGATTCATTAAATAAGACACACGGTATGTCGTTCACTTATTTTGACCTGCCTGGCTGTCTTTGTGCATATAGACAGGGAGGCATTTGGTCCTCTGGTTTTCTAATATGCCAAGCACAGGTGACAATGGATTAGAGCTACCAGTCCCTGCGGGATGCATTGTTCCCGTGACAGTGTGCAGGTGAGCATGCATTTTCCCTGCTCACCTCCTCCCATCAGACCACGGCAGGCCCACAGCCTAGGGGCTTGGTGCGTCTCTGGTGGGGAGCGGGGGAGGCCTGAGCTGGGACCAGGTAGAGACTCACCCTGTAAGGCGAGATCATGGCAAGTGACCTGGACACAGGGTGGGCTTTGGGACTGCAGCTCAGAGGCTGCCCTCATGGCTGGGGTGAGGCAGGCGTGAGTCCCTCCAGGAGCAACCCTGAGTCCAAGGGTTTGGGGGAGCCTAGTAGAACCTGAAGGGGTGGCTTGGAGCCTGAGAGCAAGGCCAAGTAGAAGCCTGGGAAATAACTGGGGACAAGGCAGAGGGGCCACAGAGGACCAGGGGTCCAGGGGAGCACAGAGCGGGACAGGACAAAGCCCTTCGTGTGACAGGTGGGGTGAGCTGCAGGTGCGGGTGTGACATCCCGCGGGCCTGGGTAGGTTGGGTACAATGAGGGGCAGGCAGGCAGGGCCTGCAAGCCGGACCCTCACCAGGTGCCGAGCAACTGGATCCACCTGGCAGACCCAAGTCTGGGCCACGTCCCCATCCCCAAGGGTGCGGGGCCAGGCAGGCCACCAGAGGCCAGACCTGAAGAGCAAGATGGATCCAGGGCGCCTTCCGTGCACTGAGGCAGACCAGGAGACGACGAAGAAAAAGGAGCAGCTGGGGCCATGAGAGGCCTCGCGGGTAACCCTGGAGCCATCACCACGGCTGCAACACGTCTCGTCTCACCGGTAGCACGACCGCCTGAGATGCTCCCTGTAAAGGTCTCTTTCCAGCCAGGCCTGTGGCCTGTCGCAGTGACTCTTTGGCACATTAACCTTTGAGGACCAGAGGTGACCAGCAAGAGCTTTGGGGTCATGACCAGGTTAAGGTCTCCATCAGGCACTTAGAACTTACCTGTCTTATTGACTGACCTAAGCCTCCGTTTCCTTGTATGGAAAGGAGGAGCAATGATTACCAACAGCTGCCTCGCAACGCATAAAGTGCTTTGAAAAGGCCAAGCAAATGGTAAATGCTTAAAACATGTTTTTGTCATTATTGTTCTATTATTACTACCAGTGGCTTATCTCCAATCCCTGCCACAACAAGGTGTGGGGACCACAAACCTACGTTATTTCAATCTCTGTGTTTGTCTGATACCCAGGCAGAGTGACGGCTGAGGTTCAGGGGTGGCCAAGGACATCAGCTCAGAGGATGTGGGAAAGAGAGAGACAGAGAAGCAAGGATGGTTCCACCAAGCCTGGAACCTTCCAAACTCAGCCACCCCAGCAGGAGAGGCATTAATGCCAAACTCAGCCCGTCCAGCCGCATCAGAGCACAGACTGGGATTGGACTTGAGGGTCATGGAGCGAGACCAGGTGGCGTTGGATTTCTCTGGAGATGCTCCTTCCGCACCAAAGAAAATGAAAATTGTTCCTGGACGTCCTTGGCCACTCCTGCCACCCCCTCTCACATCTTCGTCCTTCCCTCCTCACCTCTGCAGTTCGGCCAAGCAGAGGATAAAGAGAAACATTCCACGCCTACTCCCAGTTCCTCCCACATCCGCCCCCCCCACCCCTGGCCTGCTCAGACCCAGAGGGAAGGAGGTGGTACCCTGTTTAATCCGTCTTGTTCACTCAGCGGGAAGGGGTGGCTCACCTGCCCCCAGCATCCTCCACTCCTCCCGCTTCCACCCCTGAGACCCCACCCCAGGCCCTCTCTTTCCAAATCACCCCTCCCTGCCAGCCCCCCACCTTCAGCTCCTGTGGCTGACAGCCCCTGGCTGCCCTAGGAATTAGCGTCGTGACCTTCCACTTGATCCTCTGACCTTCATCCCCACTACACACCTCCACCCCGGCCTATTCTGGGTACAAGGGCAGACTCTGTTGCCTTCATTATAGACTATCGCACAAAAACATAATAAAATAAAATGAATGTTTTCTCGGTGAAAATCCATTAGATGAGTTACTGTTGTAATTTAATAATGGGATGGGAAACTACAGCAAATTACAGAAGTATATAATTAAAGTAAATCTATTTTAAAGTCCTTTATTGCTTAGCGTTTCTCAGATCTCAGCCTCTCCCCACCGCACCCCCCTTCTCTTTTTCTCAGTGTGGGGAGGGGGATGGGAGCTGTGGATTCCTTTGAAGCCACCAGTGGTACTCGGTGGCAAATGCCACTCGCCTGATTCTTCCAAGGGAGGACCGTGTTCCTGGCGTGGCTGAGGCCCCAGGCTGGGCTCCCGTTGGCAGAGCAAGGATAACTGACAGGCACTGGCTGAGGTCAGATCCCAGGACCCACCTCTGCTAGATCCTCAGGGCTGAGGGTTGAGTTTTGCCCTAAATGCTGAACTGATTAAACTGAGGTGGGGGTGTGGTGAAGGGGAAAAGGGAGGTGTCAGCCCTGAGAATACCCTTCACGGAGGACAGATGCCACTGACCCCTGGATCTCAGATTTGAGACCCACCCAGGATCACACAGCAAGAGGCAGCGCTGGGATTTGCTTTTGTCAGACAATTGACACAGGACCACCAGCGAAGCTCCCCGAAGGGATTCCTGTCTGCTGGGCATAGAAGCCCTCTGCAATGAGCCGGTCAGCTACTGCCCATTTTCAAAGGAGAGGTCAAATGTAGCTGTGGTTGCCATCACTGTTTTCCACTTTCTGGAATTCGGTGTCAGGGTGTGAGGGGTCCAGCGAGGGCACAGTCACACCAAAGCCTACGCAAAGCTCAGTCTCAATCCCTCCGCTTTCTAACCGGGAAAGGGTAAAGGCTTCAGACCCTCTAGGATGAATCCCCTTCATCAGAAGGCCCCGGGTAAGTCCTAGGGGACTCACTGAAGACCCCAGACTCCGAGCTTAGCCTGGCCTGCCATGGCGAAGGGGGTCTGCAGGCCGGCAAGTGCCAGGGAGGGGCCGGCTGAGCCTGCGGTCACCTGAAGTGATCACAATGGCAGAATTTCTGTACTTCATTCAAACCCAGAACAATGCATTTTTCCCTTTCTAAGCCCTCGGGACCGCTGTGCTACTGGCAGCCACAGAAAACCAAGTGACCCAAACTGAGATTAAACCACAAGGGCCAATTCGTTAGCACAGCAAGCTCTTGGCTTAAGAGAGAAAATGATCCCCAAGAAAAGGAAGGAGAGCTCCCCTGCCCACCGGCAGTTTTCCCAGGGAACGCTGGACCTCAGGAAAGCCAATCCTGCACCCGGCCCCTGCAGCCCTGGGCAGGGGCCCTGTCCTCCTCTGGCTGGCCCCCCTCCTCTTCTCCAAAGGAGAAGACCCGGAGGAGCCCCCCCCTCCCCACCCCCACAGAAGGATGAGTGAGAGGTGTGGTCTCCGCAGAACCTGGTCCTATGCAAATGAATGCAAAGTGGATGCAAATCCAAGCCTGCTCTCTCTGAATCTCCCGTTTTCATCTGGTAGCTGAGTCGCTGCAGCCCTCCAGGCGCTCGGAGTGGCGGCTGAGGGTGTACAGTAGTGAGGGCGAATTCTCCACCGAGATTCCAAGTTCGGAGCAGCCTTGGGGCTGTTTCCTGTGCCAGAGAAGAGCCGAGTGGAGAAGCACCTCTGCACCTCCCAGACTGCACCTCGAAACCACGCTCAGTGCTTCTCAGACAGGACCCCTGCTTTCCCACCAATGCCCGCGTTGGTCCTGTGCCTGCTGCATTAACTTTCGAAAACGTAGAGCTCCTCCAGGGTGAGGGTCATCGTCCACAGTGAACAGGAGCCAGGACATAACATAGCCCTGGGCAAAGACAGGATAATTCACCAAAACGGCCAGGTAAGCCAGATCCTGACACCAAAGGTGCCCTCCTACACGAAGAAAGCGCTGGCATCTCCAGGGATCATTAGCCAGCCCTTCTGGATAATGTTGGCTGCAGCAGACCTAAGAGTACTTCTTAGAGCTAATTAACACAGACACAGGAATGAGGGTTGATCCAGAGGCCACAAATATCTCTATAGAAACCGAACATATAAATGAGAGTCTGGGGGGGAGTTCCCTGGCGGTCCAGTGGTTAGGGCTCCGCGCTTTCACTGCTGAGCGCGCAGGTTCAACCCCTGGTTGGGAAACTAAGATCCCATAAGCCGCGCGGCCAAGAAAAAGAAAAAAGAGTCTGATCTGCCCAGGACCCCAGGACAGGAGACACCCTGTGTGACCTTGGACTTGTTCCTTAACATCTCTGGAGTTCTGTTTCCTCATCTGGAAAATAAGAAAAATCATACCTTGCGGCTTTGTCATGTAGATTACATTATTTTTTGATGTAACTAAAGCTGTGCTTTATTGTGAACTCTCTATGGACTGAGCGTTCAGTTAAATCCTCTTATACACAACATTTCATTTATTCATTCTATGAGAAAAGGGAAGATACTATCTCTACCTCTATTTTATATATGAAGAAACTCATATATTGAGCTGAGAGCATTCATCCAGCATCATGCAGCTAAGAAGTGGTCAGCTGCATTCAGCCCAAGGCATTTTGACCCCAGACCCGGACTCTGAATCACTAACTCCTGGTACCATCCTTGCTGTTGAACACCTGGAACAGCATCAGGTACACAAAGGCTCTCAACAAATGGCGGCCTCTGTCTCACCCCAAGCCCTGGCTGCCACCCACCCGATGGCTCTTTCACCCAGTGGGGGAGAAAGAGGTATGCAGGACTCACGTCTCTCCCCAGGCCTGTCTTGTCATCACAAATGACCGAAAAAATGAACAAACCATCCAGGGAGCCAGATACATTCACCCAGCACCTCATCAGTCTGTCCCGTTTGGGAAGGGGCCACGCCTACAGAAAAGGCAGGTGCACCCAGGTTGAGGAGGGCTAGTAGGGAGTTGCATGTCCCCCACCCCCGCTGCAGCCTAGACTAGCCTTCCAAGCCACAGCCATTTGCTGTTCAAAAGAAAGAAAAGGCTTTTGTTATAAGAGCCCTCTTTAAAGGGAAGGGACTGCGGTCTTGTCAAAAACCCAGGGTGGTAACACTTCCCGAACACAACACACGCTCGTGACAACGTCTAATGAAGACTTTTATGATAGGAATGTAATTGTAAAAAAAAAAAAAAAAAGATTACAAAATTGGTTTCAATGCTTTGTGATCCAAGAGTTCATTTGTTTCCTCATTCATGCACTAAATAAGCCCCTAATTAATCTTGAACCTTGGAGAAAGGAGGCTAGATTGCCATTTTCTCCAGAAGGACGCACTTCACATTTTGGAAAGTTTGAAGAGGCTCTTAAGTATTTTTCTTTAGTCGTATTTTATCAGCATTTTAGAGAGGCTTCATTAGGCTGCGAAGGCTGCTAATTGCATTACCATATTTTTAAGCCTCATAGGTGCGGGTCAATTTCATCTTTCTCCACATTCTCCTGTTAATTTGCTGATTTGACAGGTCAGAGTCCTGGAGAAAGGGAAGATAAGCCGAGGGCTGATGCAGGCTCCTCTCAGCTGCCAGCCCATGACCAGAGGAGAGAGGCCGCCCCTCACACCAGCAAGTGACCAACCTTTCTCCTTTAGCAGAACTTTTAGCTTCTAAAGTCATTGTGATGTCATTATTCCTAGGGAGGAGTAAAAACCTCCAACTTTCCAGCCAAGAAAAGAAAAGCAAAAGGAGTATGTGCATATGTGTGTATATAGATAGATATGAACACATGTGTATATATGTGTGTATAAAGAGGTGTAAATATATGTGCATATAAATGAATATATGTATATGTGTGCATAGATATGAATATATGTATATATGTATATGTGTATATAAATAGATATGAATGTGCATATGTATGTGTATACACATAGATACACATATGCGTATACATGAATATATGAGTATATAAATAGATATGAACTTGTGATGTATATGTATACATAATAAACACATGTATAGATATGAATATATGTATATGTATGCAGTTATAAATATACATGCATATAAATGAATATATGTATATGTGTGCATAAATATATATGTATATATGAATATATGTGTGTATATATAATATATATAGATATAAATATGTGTGTATATATGAATATATGTACATTGTGTGAATAGATAGAAATGAATGTGTGTGCATGTGTAGTGAGCCAAGATTCCATTTGTCTGGATATTTCCCCTCTATTTAAAGAAAATTTCGGGATTTCCCTGGTGTTGCAGTGGTTAAGAATCCACCTACCAATGCAGGGGACACAGGTTCGATCCCTGGTCCGGGAAGATCCCACATGCCGCGGAGCAGCTAAGCCAGTGCGCCACAACTACTGAAGCCTGCACGCCTAGAGCCCGTGCTCCGCAACAAGAGAAGCCACTGCACCACAACAAAGAGTAGCCCCCACTCGCCGCAACTAGAGAAAGCCCGCGCGCAGCAACGAAGACCCAACGCAGCCAAAAATAAATAAATTTATTTTTAAAAAATAAAGAAAATTTCAATGGAAAGCTCATTCCCAAACCCAGGAAGATGAGCGGGTAAAGGCAGGCACTCCACCAAGGGTTTTACATACATTTTTTCATCTAATCCTCACTTCAACCTGGAGGAGAGTTGACTGGTATTCCCTCATTTTACGGAGCGGGAAATGAATTCTGAGAGATCCTAAGTCCCAGGTCTCTTAGGTGGAAGAGTCAGAATTTGAAGCGAGCCCGGCAGACTTGGAGGCTGATGTGCTTGGTGGTTGAACGTCCTGCACAAGAGTCAGGAGCCCAGGAGGCGAACAGCCCAGGGTCCAAACCCTGGCTCTGCATCCCCAAACAAGTGTCTTAACCCCTCTGAGCAGCCACCCCCCAACCCCAATCTATAAAATGGAATGATAATGTCCACCCTGCAGAGTTAAAAAGATAAAATGAAATCAAATAGGTACAGCCATAAACCCCGGCCTGGCCACTAGCCACTCACACCGGTGCAGCCCTGAATGGACATTCGGACCCTGTGATGCGAGTCAGAGACCCCACATCCTCAGCAGACCCCGGCCAACACCCAAACTGGGGTCTCGCCAGCCAGCGCCACTCGGAGACTTGGGACGGAGACAGTTCCTATCTTTTGGCTTGAAAAGATCTACCCAGTTCCCCCACCCCCCGCCCGAACCTCATCCCTAAAGTTGTTGAAATAGATACTGTACTGCATCAGGGTCCTGGCTGGGCAGTGAAACGTTCCCCCTCGGTGCTCCATCGCTGGTTTCCCATGGTCTTTTTTTTCTTTTTAACACGAGTGCCAGGAACCCAGGAGCCACTTCTCCTTAAGAGCCCCCTTGCATGCCTTCCCTCCACCTCTTCCCCATCGAAGCCCACGCTCTCCAGCCTCGGGTCACCGTGCAAGCGTAGGAATAATGGTGCTGGGCTTAGAGGCGGTGGAGAGGGGTGACTGGGAAGCTGCGCTCAGGCCGGGGTCTCGGGTTCCCTGATGGCCACCTGGGGGGTGCTGGCAGCAACCAGCCCAACAGGGCCCAGGGAGGAGCACTGCTCCCTGGTGATAGAGGCTCTGTGTTAACGCAAGGACCTCTGGAGGTGGACAGTCCCCTCCCTGCATGGGGATACGGGCCCCCAGGCCAGCATTGCCAGAGGGCCATCTGAGTCTCTGTTAAGGACAAAATAAGGAGACTTCTTCTTTTTTTTTTTTTTTTTAAAATTAATTAATTAATTTATTTATTTTTGGCTGTGTTGGGTCTTCGTTTCTGTGCAAGGGCTTTCTCTAGTTGCGGCGAGCGGGGGCCACTCTTCATCGCGGTGCACAGGCCTCTCACTGTCGTGGCCTCTCCCGTTGCGGAGCACAGGCTCCAGACGCGCAGGCTCAGTAGCCATGGTGCACGTGCTTAGTTGCTCCACGGCACGTGGGATCTTCCCAGACCAGGCTCGAACCCGTGTCCCCTGCATTGACAGGCAGATTCTCAACCACTGTGCCACCAGGGAAGCCCAAGGAGACTCCTTGACTGGACCCCAGGCTGCAAGGCGAGGCCAGCTGGTCAGGCTCCTCTGCTATAAGAGGAAGGGGACAGCAGGTGGCCGGGGGAGTCTCCGGAAAACCCGGCTGGCTCCCTCCTGCCTGTGGCTGACTCCCGGAAGTTGCAGACAGTGGGAGTCGTGTCCCCCCAGTAAGCTGGCCACTGCCCCTCTTCCAGCTGGGCAGGTCAGCTGAAGGGCTGTTGGCTGCAGTGTGTTTGACACTCTGGGAGTCTGTCTGGGCACGCTGCTCTGATGGATCAGAGCACTGAGGAATAGTGGGCTCTCTGTTCGTTCTGTGTCCTCACGTCTTATAGAAGGAGAGGGGCCTGTGCATGGGGTCAGGACGTTGCCCGCACAGGATCCAGGGTGGCAGCGAGGAGGCATGGTTGGGGGGCCAGGCAGGGACCCAAGGGCCAGCTCTGCCACAGCCCACATGGGTGGCCACGGGCAGGTGACTCACCCTCCAGACACCTGTTTCCTTACCTGCAAAACGCAGCTAAAATCATCACTACCCCTAGGATTGCTGAAAGGGTTAAATAAGACCAATCTTTCAGCAAATAGTTTCGGAGCCCCTCTCCTGTCCCAGACATAGGCACACAGTCCAGCTGGCAGACAGCAAAGAAACAGGTAAACCAACAAGCACGACAGAATAAACTGTGACAAGTGCCATGAAGGGGAAAGAGAGGAAACCGTGATGCAGAATAAGGAAGACAGGCTTCCTGGTTTGGGGGTCCTGAAGCCAAAGGATGAGAAGCCAACCAGGCAAAGGAGTGCGGAGAGGAGCCCGGCAGGAGGGCGTGTGCGGGCCCCGAGTCACAAAGAGCTGGTCGCGGTGTGGTCAGCGATGCCGGCACAGGACGCATGCTCCAGGTGCGGGGGCTCCATTCATACCGTGCTGTGTCCCCCTGAGGCAAAAGTGCCCAGCAACGACTGCTCCCCTTCCCACCCAGGGGGCCTCCCAGGACCACCGTGTCCCCTGTCCCAGGGTGGCCTTCCAGCCGGCAAGCATGCATGCTGACCCCTGGAACAGCTGGACCACAGAGAAGCCACACATGTACCCAAACAGCACACCTCATCCCATCTCAGGACCAGGGCACCAAATCTTAAATCACATACCACACCCCGAAAATGGTCTCCTCTTCTACCAGGAAACCCTTTCTCATTCTGATTTTTCTTCTGGCTGATCTCGCTAGAAACTCAGGCAATGAGAAAACGGATCATGTGAGTCAGCAGGAACCATTTTCTATCCCAGGCCACCCATTCTCTCTCCCCTTCTCTCTAGCACGCACATATGCGGACAAGGACCAGCCATAACAAGAAAGCACAGATTGCAGCTAACCCTAAAGATTCAAAATGACACACCTATCCCACACCTGTGAACATCACTCTCCCCGATCTTCACCACCAACGTGAAGCTTACACACTAACAAATGACCATAAAATGCCGTGATACGGGTTTACGCGTAAAAGGCAGGTGCCGACATATACACATACATTGATGTGAAAAGCGCCAGGTATTGTCTTTGAGGTGTAGATTTCTGTCCCATTTAACAGAAGGGAACTCCAGGCCCAGTTACTAACCCAGGTAACACTGTGGCTTTGCTGGGGGGACATGTGATGCCAGCAATGGTTCCGCCCTCTGAAGGCACTTTGTTTCTCATCAAGTGACACTTTTTGCCGTTTAGTCTTATCCCTCCCACCTGAGAGCAGGAATGGTGTCATACGTCTTGGTATCCCCAGGACCCAGTGTCTCTCACACAGCAGGTGCTCAATCAATGTTCGTCAGATGAATGTCCTCCCAATGCCTAGGCTGGTGGAAAGCGAGGTGTTCAAAAGGGTCACTGGGGTTCTGGAACAGCAGTGCTCTTTCCCGTGCCTCCACCCGAATTCCATCCCTATGCGGGGAAGCCCCGCCCTGTGGCATCCTCACCTGGATTACTCCATGCGGCAAAACTTCCAAACAAAAGTAGGGAATGAGCATGGATGGCCACCTTATTCCCTGAGTAAGTACAATTTTTAAAGCATTTGCCATCCAACATCCCCATCATTTTATAAAACCAAGAACCTTCTAACACCAAAAGGTAGAAAGGATATAATCTCAGAATAGAGGGCAGGTCTTTTAAGTGACTATGAAATCTAGCGCTACGAACAACTCACCACTCTGTCCAGTCCTCTTCATTTCGCATCCGGTCACATCCAGAGTCAGAGCCTGTCCAATGTTTAGGAGGATAGCGCTGGCTTAGTGGGGGATGGGGGCCAGGCCAGGAAGGCAGGGGGGAAGTGGGGGGTCACAGTCAGCAGGAGACGCTGGGTTCTGACGCAGAAGAGACCTTGGGAAGGAGATGCTGGGGGTCCTGACCAGGAAGCCCACCGAAGAGAAAGCTGAACTCAAGAGCTGGGAGCCAGCCACGCTTGGATGGGATTTCACCTGGAAAGCTGAACAAGAAACCAGAAGTCTTATAGATCCCCTCCGGACACTGAGACTCTTTCAGCTTCTCAGTTAAAGAACGGAAGACAAATTGTGTTCAAGGCTGGCTTTCAGTCAAAGCTCTGATTTTACACCGACATGGTTTTCATTTTCCAAGAGCGTGTCCTGTGAAGCCAGGGCCAAAGCGAACAGAAGACCTCACATCTTCGGCCACCTCCCCATCTCTGCCCCCACGACCACACCCAGTGAAAGCATCAACTAGAGGAGCCTGGGTGGCCAGCGCATCCCACACCCCCACCCCTATCACTAGCCACCCATTTTTACCCTGTATACAGCTGTTCGTGCCTTCTCTGTGCCAGACACACACAGCCACCAAAGGTCCCCAGCCTGTGGCCCTTTTTGTCAACCCGACGAGGTGGCAGGAAAGAGGAATTTGCTTCGAGGCTGCTCCCTGCCTCCCCTTACCCCTGGCCTCTCTCCTTGCCCCTCCGGCTCTGCCTCCTCTGAGCTGGTTCTCAGAGAGCGGCCACTACACCTAAGGGAGATGCGTAAGCGCATAAAGGGTCAGCCCAGGGCCTCTCAGCTCTGGCTGATGTTAGAATCAGATGAGGCAGTAAAACTGCTGGAGCCCAGGCCTCCCCTAGAGACTCCGACTTCACAGCCTGGGGTGGGGCCCAGGGTTCCACCGTGCAGCTCAGAGACCCTCTGGCACTAAAGGCCGCCTGGGGCTACTGTGCTAAGGAATTACCTCCCAAGCCTCCGAGAAATGAGTTCTGGGCTCTCAGTGGCGCAGAGCAGAGGAGGGCAGGGTGGTCCTGGGGGTCCCTAGGCGGGCACCGTCCCTCCCCTGCCACGTATACCATCCTCCACCCATTTCCCCGCAGCTGCCCGGGGCTCCACACTGGTTCATATTAACCTGCCGGAAGATGTGCACATGAGATCATTTACTAATAATTGCATTTTCCCCCAGTGATTTTCTTTTTAGAATACAAATTTGAACTGAGTCAAGGTTATTATTCCTCTATTAAAGAGCTCCTCACTTGGGTGCTTCTCATCCAGCATGCATTCCTGGGGGGCATTAAAATAGGGAAGAACTCCACACCTGCCTGACCAAGGGAGTGCGGCTCATGCGATGGTCACTGTCATGTGGGATATTTCTGTGTGTGCCTCAGTTTCCTTGTCTGTAAAATGGGGGAATAACAGTATCTCCCTGCTGGGGTTGGTGTGAGGATTAAATGAAACTTGGAGCCAAGCCTGGTCCATCACGTTAGCTACCATCACCATCACCATCAACATCTTCATGTGTGTACAAAAAGCGGACCTGAAAACTGGAGCCCCGCACTGTAGCCAGAGATGGCTGTGAAGTACATATCTGATCACTTTCTCTCCCCTCTAAATAATCTCTCTCTGGCTCCCCGGTGCCCTCAGGCAAAGTCTTTCAAAATCTGGTCCCCGCTGACCTTGACAACCTCCTTTTGCACCACGCACCCTCACCCATCCAGCCATACCAATCAACTTCATTGGAGGGGGTGGCAATCGGCCAGCACAGGGCTAGGCCTGAAGAAGGCTTGTTCCTAAATCCGTTCAAAGCAGCAGGATGAGTTTGCACAGCATCTGTTCAGAATCTGCCTCAGGCAGTGTCCTCCAGTTTAAGGGCAAAATGCAAATGACAAATTCTGAAATTAACAGCAGCCAAGATTACTTATCAGGTTCAGGGAGCTCTTCTTTCCGTAGCCAATGCTTCCTGATGGTGTCTGCAGTGCTTCCCCAGCTGCCGTCCGTGTGTTATTGCAGGTGCCTTATCTAGGTCAACATTATTATTTTTTAGAGGGTAAGATAGCAATGTTGGTTCTACACAGGATTGTCAGCCTGCGGTTGCAGGCACCTGTACTTGGTATTCACCGCAGACGCAGAAAAACCTTCCAACACTTGTGAAACCAATCTGAAGCAGCATTGGGGAAGGAGGGGGCAGAGAATAGAAAAGAAAACCAGCAAAGAGCCAGGTGTAAATTATTATCCTAATTAAGTATGGGGGAGGAGTTAATGCACTAAGATGTTTTAAAAATGCACTGTTTTCCTTTTCTTTTTTCCTTTTGCAAATTGTGTACTTGTATGTTTCCTGATGACTAATGCGATGTATTCTTGGCTTGCAGAGCAAGAAAAGTCATCAGGGTTTCATTTGTTATGTTTATGCCAATAGAAATAAATCTCGGCCGTCGTGGAGAAGGTTGTTCATACTCCAGTCACTGTCTGGGGAGGCCGGCTGGTCGCATCCCCTTAGGGCCCGCAGAACTGATTCGGGGTAAGATACACTTTGGCTTTATTGATCACAAAGCTGCTTCTTTACTGCTGTGGGGCTGCAAATCAATAGACAGGCCCACAGAAACATAATAGATTTTTTTTTAAGAAAATCAATTAAACAATATTTTTTTGCAGAATTGAGTTTGCATGGTCGTTGTCTTGGGCATGCTATATAACAATTTTAATGTGGTCTCCTTCTAAGGGCTGCCTTATCATGACCAAGTGGCAATGCCTTGTTTAGAAGGTCGAATTTGAAAGAAGAGAGGGTGGTCTGGGAAAAGCAGAAAGCACCCCGTTCAGCCCTGCGACCCTGACTTGACACTACAGCGTTGCTAGAAAGCCACGGTCAGCCCATTGGTCATCACGTGGACAGAATCTGTCAGCGTGCCTCCCTCTCGGGCTAAAAACGTGGAACTGAAACTTCTTGGAAAGCCCAGATTGATGTCTGAATTTCCCCATTCCGAAAGCAGAAGGAAGCTCGGTGGGCATAAAGGTGAAATACAGCCGGGCTAGGGCTGCCCAGATTTGCCAATGTGCCGCACACTCGTCCCTCTCCCCCAGGGACACTGCTGGAGTCTCAGGGATGCGGAGCTCAGGAGACAGCTTCAGCCTGGAGCCTCAGCCAACTGGCCACACATATTTGGGCTTTTTTTTTTTTTTAGATCACAGTTATGCAAGCAAATTCCCACCATGCCACTTGTAGACAACGCGTATCTCCCCAAATCCTGGTCCTTAGCAGGCTAGGGTTGCCATCACTCTGCTCCCTGGACTTCAGCCTTCTTGCCACTTTTTTCCTGGTCTGGGATGATCCTAGATAGCATCTATTTTTTTAAAAATCCTCTTTCCACTTCTGGCAACTCTACCAAGAAGGACTCAAACTGACATGGTGACGTGGTGTGGAATCCAGCAGGATGGCCGAGCTGAAAGTACTCCAGCAACGCCGAACATAAGGAATTATATGTTCCTCATGGTACATAATAAATAACAAAGCTGTAATTCCAGAAAGGAGCCTGGTGATGACATTTAAAAATCTCCCTTAGCTTTGTTCTTGTGGTTCACGTCATCAGAACCCGGGGATGGAATCTCAGCCTGAATTTATGTCCATTTCAGGGGTGTATGTTATTTAACATTATTCCCTTTCATCCGTCTCTTGTCTTGGGCTTGCCTTTTGGTAAGTCGGGCGTTCCATCTGGGTCTCGCTTTCTTCACACCCCACCCCAGGGCGGCTGGCACCCTACTCTGAGTGCCTAGATTATGTACATTCCTAAAGGAGCGTGATGCTTCAGCTCTGAGATTCTGAATTGAAACAGGAAAAGCTGGGGCAAAGTATAAAGCCCTTATCCCTTTCTGCAGGGCCAAAAGAGAATCAGAAAGATCCCCCAAATTAATCCAAAGCAGCAGGCTGAACTTGCTTGGAGACTGACATCTGCCTGAAAACCGAGAAGCCCGTTCACTTCCACGCTGAGTGTGTCTGTCCGTCTGCTCCTTTGTCTCTCCGTCCCAGTGGAAAGCAGGGCTGAGTGGGGACCAAAGGGTATTGGGGCAACATGCCTTGTTTAGGGAAAGGGGAGCATTAGAAAGCAGTACAAAGTCTGAAGGCCAAGTGGAGGTTTTTCAGATCCAGTGATTTGGGGGAAATTACTGCTTCTAAGACCATGTTTTCAGTCTGGCTGGATTTCATGGTACATAATATGTGTCAGCAAAACGATGAATGACCATTGAAGGCTCAGCGTTAAACCTTCCATATTTAGTTGTTCAGAAATTCAACTTGGACCCACGATATACACTGAATTCCAAGACTTTTGAGGAAATATTAAAGGAAAAGCAACAGCATTGCCACGATAAATAATGTGCAAAAAAGAAAATCCATTTTTGTCATCTGTTGGGGCATGTCTACTTGGAGAGCCGTAATTCCAAATTTTTACCTCTCAGAGATGGTCCCAATGGGACATTAACTCATTCAATAAATGCTCACTGTGGGCTGCCACTCGGGGAGTGGCTAATTCACAGGAGAAGTTCCTGCCCTCAAGGAGCATACATTCTATGGGTGAGACAGATAATAAACAAACACATATGGGTGTGATATAAACTCCATGAGTGCAGGGCTTGTCTGTGTGTTCACTGTTGAATCTTGAGTGTCAGAAGAGTGCCTGCACATAGTAGGCCCTCAATAACTTATGAACCAGAGTGGGTCTATACTGTATATGCATGTCAGGTGGTAATAATGCGTGCATGAAGGTCCTACCAGGGCCGAGCTTCAACAGCTCTGACCCTGGAGCCGGGCCAGCTTTTATAGCCCTACAAACAGCCCCACATCCGCCCTTCACACACCACTCAATCAGGCAAGTGAACCACACACATAAAGGGGCACACACACATACACATCCCTGACTTGCATCCAAATGCAATCTCCCCTCCCCTCAGACAGAACATGTTCTCCACAAGCTTTCTGGGCCGTGCCAGGCCTCAGCCCCCAGGCCTCATTTCACATCCAGAGTGGGTGATTTTTTACCCCACATCCCATACAATGAATTTATTTGGGGTAATTACGGTAGGCTGAATAATAGCCCCTCCAAAATATCCTAATCCCTAGAAACTATGAATGTTACCTTGTATAGCAAAAGGGACTTTTCAAAACATAGCTAGACTAAAGATTTTGGGGTGGGGCAATTTGCCTGGATTATCCAGCTGGGCCCTAACATTCATCACATGGGCCCTTATAGGAGTGAGGCAGAGGGAGACTTGGGAGTGGAGAAGGAAACTACGTAAGGACAAAAGCAGAGGTTAGAGTGAAGTGCTCTGAAGGTGAGACAGGAGCTACAAGCCAAGGAAAGCAGGCAGCCTCCAGAAGCTGGAAAAGGTACAGGATTCTCCCCGAGAGCCTCTGGAGGAAGCGCAGCCCTGCCAACACCTTGATTTTGGCCAGGGGACACCCCATTTCAGACTTCTGGCCTCCAGAGCTGTGAAATAATAGATTTGTGTGGCAGTAAGCCCCTAAGTTTGCGGTCATGTGTTACTTCAGCCCTAGGAAACGAACACTGTAATAAGATGTGTAAACAGCTATTCTTTTCTTGATGTGTGATTTTAAAAAATCATTTTGAAAGAAGAATAAATGCTCATCTTAAAAAGACTGTTCACATTCAGTAAAATATTTCACGTATGAACTAAAATCGGTACTCACCAAACGTAAATACTTCTTGTCACGGTTCATACTGCTTCCCTGTTTCAAATTTTAAACACTGATGTGGAGTCACACAGAATGACTGAGTTGAAGTAAGTCAAGTTCTGTTCATCCCTGCGGTCGCTGTGCTGTCATTGTTTATTTCTAATCTGCTGTTTAAAAGCAGGGAAGCGCAATTCCACGGGGGTGGGACCCACAAACTGTACCCGAAGGGATCTCCAGCGACCCCAAACCCCCATAAACTTATTCCCCAAATGAACAGGAGCGGCCCTCCGCGCGGGGAGCCAACAGCACAACTGGGCTTTTCCAAACTGACTCCCACAAAGAATGGGATGTTTATCAAAGGCTAAGTAATAAAAAAAAACGTGTTAATTCAAAGCTTACATATATATTATTAAAACCCAACAGTAACAGCCATTGTTTAGAACTTAGATCAACAAAAATTTTTTTCAGGGACATTTTTTGGGAATCAGGGGTTCATGATATTAACAAAAAACAGAGCAACTTCTGCCGGGTTGATTGTTGTTTTCGGATTTCTTACAGATAATGTGTGTCCTCGTTGCCGCTCTTGGAACTGTGGGCCTCCCACTCACCCTGCACGATTCCTCACAGACCAGGAAAAAGGAAAGCCAGGTTTCCCCCGACCCGCACCCAGGGCCAGGGGGCTGAGGGGTATTCCCAGGCAGCGCCCCGCCACACAGTGCAGTACTGAGATCCCCGGGGCGGGGTGGGCAGAGGCCTGGGGGAGAAGGGACTTCCACAAAACCCCCCCAGACCTCACTGAGTATCAGGTAGGACGCTTCCCGCGGGCCTGAGGCCGGCAGCTAGGAAGGGATTTGCAGTAAGGGCCTAGACACAACTGCACAGAGTCCAAGTGGGTCCCCGGTGGGAACCTTCTCCCCGGGGACACCCCAGTCCCACTGAGCCTGGCCTCCCAGTGAGGCCTCGCTGCCCTCGGAACTCCCCTTACCCTGCTCTTAGCCACGAGGGGCACCCTCAACCAGGAACTCACCCACGAAGCTGGCAACTGGTGAGTGACTGTCTCCACAGACAGGTGCCACCCCGGAGCGACTGGCCCTGCGAAGTGGGGGGATCTGGAAGTCTCTGAGCATGTAGGGTGGAGGGATGAGGTCATCAGGAAGCAGAGAAGGAGCAGGAAGGGGAAAGAGGGTCTGGTTTTCAGAACAACCGAGCCACCCCGCCTATAGCACCTCTGGCCACCACCCACCTGCTCACAGCCTCCGAGGCCAGGTGGTGGCTAGTCACCGGTCACCACCACCCACCCTCTTCTCCCCTGACGCCCTCAGGGTGCAGCTGGCCTCCTTGTGACCTGTAAGCTCTGGCGTCTGCAGATGTGCGTTCAGATCCCGCCTCTCTCAGCTGTTTGCCCTCAGGGGACGTGCTGGGCCCCCGGGGGTGGGGGGAGAGGGCATCTGGCACCAGGGCGGGCAATCGGTCATCCCCTCCCCCTTTCCTCCTCCTGGCCCATTCTATCAGAACATCCAAAGGGCGGGGCACAGTGTCCCGAGCCCCCCACCCCTTAGAAACAGGAGCCTTTTGGTGACACGATGATCATTTTCAGCTGTTCCCGTGGGGTTCAAGGGCTTTAGGGCCCCACTCAAGGTGGCCGTGGGGCACGCAGCCCCGTCCAGAGTCGGGCTGGAGTGGGAACGGGGGAGGAGAGGGGAAGAGTGCGCAGGGGAAACGAGCGCTGAGAGAGGCGGTTCCCACCCCGCCAGTATGCAAATCACTCGCCGCTGAGATAAACGATCCGGCAGGAAGGCCGGCGGGGCTCCCAGCGGGAGCCATTTGTCATTTCTATTCCCGAACGAGCAAACCCACAAGAGCGTCCCCCATCCCTCCCTCCCACCCAGGTAGCTGCACCGTCACAGGTGTCCAGAACAAAGAGAGGCATCTCCCTCACCTCCGCCTCCCCACATCCCAACAGGGGCTGGGGGCTCCTCGCACAGCCTTGGACTTGGGCAGTCCAGCACCGTGCGTGGAAAAACGCTCCTCGGACGCCAGGGCAGAGAGCGCTTTGTCTCTTGGAAGGACAATGTGAAACCGCAAACCTCTTTCTTTTGGCAGTCTGCTCTCCACCTAATTGACAAGTGTGTGTCCTGTGCATGAGCTGCTAAGATTTTCCATGACGTCAGCAGAGCCCGGCATTATCTGGGGTTCACCTGGCAGGCCTGGCACCAAGTGGAGGAAGCGTGGGAGCAGGTCGTGTTCCAGCAACAACTGGTGCAAAGCTCGGACCCCCCAGGCTCGTTCATGAACGGCTGACGAAGGGGCAGACGGATCAATCGATCCTGGAGATTTTGAAATTGCCAGAAACCCAGTCCAAGTCACCCCACCCTTTCCTATTTGGGGCTCCTCGTCTTAAGAGCAAAGGCATGAGAACATCACGTTGGACTCAGAATGCTATCTGGGAGCGAATGTCAGGCGTAGTGATATAGGAAACAAGAAAGCAAACGGGTTGTCACTACCAGGGATTCTGCTCCACCCAGGCCGACAGGCTTCCGGTGCTGGAGACGATCTCCCGCAGCCCGGTGATGAGCCGGGCTGCTGCATCCCACCCTTTCCCAGAACTCAGAGCCTGGCTCATGGTGGGGGGGTCAATAAATATTTGCTGAATGAATTAATAAGCAAACAGAGAAAGCCCCTCAGAGGACCACATAACACAGACTAAAAAGGGCTAGAAAGGGCTAAAGCTCCTTGTCACAGTTAGGGATTGAACCCAAAACCTTTGTGGTTAAAGCACATGGCCCGAGGGACTTTCCTGGTGGCGCAGCGGTTAAGAATCCAGCTGCCAATTCAGGGCACACGAGTTCGAGCCCTGGTCCGGGAAGATCCCACATGCCGCGGAGCAGCTAAGCCCGCGCGCCACAACTACTGAGCCTGTGCGCTAGAGCCCGTGAGCCCGTGCTCCGCAACAAGAGAAGCCGCCGCAATGAAAAGCCCTCGCACCGCAATGGAGAGTAGCCCCCGCTCGCCACAACTAGAGAAAGCCCGCGCAGCGACATAGACCCAACGCAGCCAAAAGTAAATAAATAAATTTTAAAAACAAATAAATAAAGCATATGGCCACACTTTGGCCTTTTATTCACTTGTTCACTCACTCATACATTCATTAAGAACTATTTATTAAGTGCCCACTGCGCTCAGCACTGGACAATGCTGATTCTCATTAGGTCATAAGTTGCCAAGAGCAGGAGCCTTAACAGTGATCCGTGGGCTCTCCACTGTCAATGGCTAGTCATTGCTAGGAGTCCTCATGAGCCAATGCCCTGAAGCTCTGTGACAGCCCAGGATGTTGTTGGGTCCTGCTGACCTCATGGAAAATCTTAGCAGCTCACACACAGGACACGCCCTTGTCAATTAGCTGTGAGCTCACACGCCAAAAGAAAGATTTGAGGTTTCACATTGCCCGTCCAGGATACGAGTCTTCGCCAGTAACCAGCATGACCCTGGCCACCTCTCCAGTGGAGCCCTTCTACTCCTGGTGGTAAGAAGCTGGGTGGGTTTGTCAGCTGTCATTTGAGGTCCCCATCAGAACACTCTGAGGTCAACTCGACCCACAGATCCCTTACCACCAAAATTTGGGAAAACTCCAGATTTGATCCACTTCAATTCAATAACACATTATATACCTACTACACACAAGGTACTCCATGAAAAGTTCCTGACGCTACAAGGATGACAAAAGACCTGGTCCCTTTTCTTCGGGGGCCTGCTGATCTGGAGGCGAAGGCAACCCTAGCGCCAGTACCTGTGACACAAGGCTGTGAGTTGGTGCCGTAAAAGGAGTCTAGGTATAGTCGTTCACTGAGCACATCCTCCGCCCTGGCCCCTGCACTAATCATTCTGCAGGCAGCAGGCAGGTCTGCGCTTACCTGTACCAGCGCCACAAGGCAGCACTCGCTGCCTCTACTTTACAGGTGAGGACGTTGAGGCTCAAGAGGCCAAGCCACAGGCCTAAGGTCTTAAAGCTGGTGAGGCCCGTTGACCTTAACTGAACTTGGCTGCCTGGGAAATTTGATGGCTCCACTGACCCAAGTTTGGGACACAGTTTGGGGCAGGTGAGCCATTGTCTGCTGGGCAAGGAAAGGGTGTGTGCTGGTGAGATTCAAGCCTCAGGAGTGAGGTCCAGCCTATCCCGAAAGCTGGGCAGCCCCAGGAGTGGCCGGCCATCTCGGGGACAGTTGAGGAATCAGGGAGGGAGGACAAAGGAGGAGGGGAGCAGTTCTTAGGGACAGGGTTCCCGCTGTGCTGTGGCCAAAGTGGAGAATGGGGGGGAGCAGGGAGGAAAGCAGTGGGAGGTCAGCGAGTTGGCATAGTCGTCAAACAAGGGCGGTGAGCTCGCAGAGACGGTCACGGCACCACCACGACGGAAAGAGAAGGGAAGCAGGGTCAGCAGATGGTGGTGATGGCGGGATGACTTCTTCAGCGGAAGAAGGGCTAGGACCTGGGGCGGTTGTTAGCCTGCAAGCATCCATGGGAGGGCGCCGTCCGGGTATCTCTTCCCAGCGGGAGGTGGGTATGCGGTGGGACAGAAGTGCGGGCAGTCCTGGAGAGAGGCAGGGAGATCCAGGTTTCTGTGAATTCAAGGGAGAGAGGTTCGATGGCACCTTCCAGGAAAAGCTCAAGGATGTGGCAGGAAGCCCTCAGCTCAGAAGGAAAGGGGCTCAGAAGGGGCTGGTAGGAGGCTGGGATGGGGAGGTGGAAGAGGACCAAGGTGAAAGGGGGCAAAGGGAGTTCAAAACAAGACAACCGCATCTGTCCCCAGCATCACGCCCTGCCTGTGCAGAACCCGCAGTGCAGCCGGAGGCCCCAGAGGGAGCTGGTGTGCCGGCCAGGTGTGCAACTGCTGCGTGTCCCCATCGTGCAGTGGCCACATGCCCCCGCTCTCTGCCAGCACCAGCCTAGTCGCCGCTACGACAGTGAGCAGACAGCCACAGTCACTGCCCTCTTGCAGGAAATAAACATGATGCTTTGGTAGCAGCAATGAAGAAAACTAAGCAGGGTGTGGGGAAAGCAGCGGCGGGTAGGGAGTGGGGTGGGATAGAAATTTGCATTCAAGGAACTGCAGAAAGGTCTTCTTTCTCCTCCAAGGAGTCTGCTTTCTGGAGTCTCCATCCACCTCTCCAGGGGGCGCAGGCTGGCAGACACACCCCCTCCTCTAGCAGGTTTTGAATGTGCTGAGGCTGGTGGGCTGCCGCTAAAGGAAGTCTGGTGGGGTTGCCTCCTCTCTCCCCCACCCCCCAGCCGAGCGGTCTGACCCCTGGAGTTTTATCTGAGCCTGGTCCCAGCAGGTGGCAGCGAGGCCCAGCAGGGCAAGCTGAATCCCACTGAGAACTCATTCTCTGATCCTGCCTCCCTTAGCCCTGGGAAAAAGCACCTCCCCAAGCAAAGCTCATTCTCGGCTCCAAGTTTAAAGAGGTACAGAGACAGGACCATTCTCTCTCAAGCATCCTGACCTACAAGGAGGCTGAGTATGGCTGGAGGAGAGCCAGGCAGGGCCTGAATATAGGTGCCTCTCCAGTAAGATGCTGCCCGCACCATGCTCCCATCTGGGCTTGTGCAGGGCTCAGAGCGGGTAGGTAACCTGCTCAAGCCCCGCCCTCTCCTATGTCCCTCCTCCCCCGCCTGCCTCCCTGCTGCCGGGGCCGAACCATCCCCGGCTCCCTCCTTCTGGGCCCCATGCCTCACTCTGTTTTCTGGGCCTCCTGAAGTCTCTTCTTGCACATCTGATGCTGTGGCCCGACTTAGTGGAGATGATAATTACTGTGTTAGCCCAGTGGCCTGAAGAAAGATTGGGGTGGGGGGTGAACAGAGAAGAGGGGGAGAGGAAGGTTCTTTATTAAATGCAGATGTTTTTAAATCACTGTAATTAACTGGAACGGATACCACGAATCACAGGCATAAAAGCTAAATGGGATTTTGTTTTAACTGTTTGTCATATATTTAAAAGGTCATTGGAGAATATAACACACAGAGATGTTCTTCCTGTTTGCTTTTGCCTGGCAAAGGCTTCCTCTGGGCACGTGTGTGGTCACACACACACACACACACACACGCACACATACACACACACTCGATGGGCCCGGCCCGAACGGGTCTTGACTGGAGGGGGAATGAGGCTCCATTAATGCAGCCATGGAAGCTTCCTCAGAGGCCATGGCACTTCCTGCACCGGATGCCTCACGGCTGGTGGACATGCACAGCGGCCCTGGCCGAGCTGTTGGCCTCTGATCACCACAGCCCAGGGGCGTATCCATGGAGACTTGCCGCTCCAAATCCTTCCTGTCCCAGGAAAAAGTCGGGAGACAGATATTCCCCCTTTGGGGTCAGACTCCCCCTTTCTTCCTGGGATGCTGGGCCTCTTTTCCACCTGGACAAACGCCTTCCCCGTTTCCGGGCTTGGGAAGGAGGGAGGGTCAGGCTGTGACTAGGCTGGCAGAGGTGCCTCGAGAGCCTTCGAAAAGTCCCCCCGGCCAAACACCTCTTCCTGCCACTCCCTGGGTCTGCACCCAAAACACTGGAGGAAGCAGGGCCTGCAGCTTGCATGGCTCCTGGGAGTAAGCAAATAGGACAGGCAGACGCGTCTGCAGCAGCAGGGGTGAGGGGTCTCCCAGTATCTCTGGGCCAACATGAACTGCCCTCCCAGAACTGCCCCCACGGGGCTGAACCACCGTCCACTGCATCCCTTTTCAGGAGAACCCACCCCTTCTACGCCACACAGCCAACAGCTCTGAGGCTGAATGAAGCTGGGGCTCTGGGCCCCGACAGCTGGGTGCCCACCTCCAAGCAGGCTGCCAGAGCCCTCACCCCCTGCATGCCCACCCTGCCTACCCACGTCCCACTAGCACAGCTAAGTTTTCCCTTTGCTCTGCCCGTCCTCCATCTCCAGCCCCCTCACCTGAGCAGAGCCCGTAAAGCAGGAAGGGGCCAGGAGGGGAATGGGTGAGGTTCCCCAGTTGTGGGGGAGGCTGATGGTGGAGATGTTCCCAGAATGTGCTGTTGGAACCAGAAACACTTCCCATGGAACACGTGTCAGGGCACTGGGATGGCCAGTGTGACGTTTAAGGTTGCAAGGTAAAGAGCTACACCCTGAGTCCAGCTGGGACCCCAAGCCCCCAAGAACCAGGCCCAGAGGCACCTCCAGGACCAACGTCCACAGGGAGTCTCATCCTCCAGGGCAGGCTTGTCCTTTTAGTGTGGTCAGCGGAGCCACCCTCTCCGCTCCCTCCGCCACTTCCAAAACTCCTTCTTGGGCAACACCTTTCTGCCTGGGCTCTCCGGGCCAGTGGCTTTCCAACCTTCTTGGCCAAGACCCACAATAAGAGACAGATGACACCATGTGACCCAATCCAGAAACGCACATGCAGACAAGTGTATAAATAACCAAGACAAATGCATCACAAAGGTCTCGCCCTCATAGGGGGCACACACACTAAGACGTTCTCTTCTATTCAGTTTTCCTATTTTTAATATTATCTTTTCTATTTGTATTTTTCACAGCCCACAACCTGGATTTCACCCCTGAGTGGGTCTCCACTTGAAGACCACTGCTCTAGGCCACCTTCACATTCTCAGTGAACCAAGCTTCCGCAAGCTCTCTGGCAACAGGCAGTGTCGCTGCGTGCAGAAATCTCCCAGGTTTTTCTCTTCCTTTCTCATAACCCAGAACAAACAACCAGAAGAGTGTTCTTACCTGAGCTTGGGAGATTTGATATGTCACATCATCCTTTCTTTTGTCCTTCCCTCCTGGTTGCCTTTTTTTTTTTTTTTTTTTGCATCACTAAGTTCCCTCTGTCCATTCCCTTTCTCATGATTTCCTCCCAGTTTTCCAAACTTGGAAAGCTTCTTCAATATTCCGAGAACACTACTTGGGTCTCCATGATCTGGAGAGACAATGGCCAAGAAACCCAGCTTATTTCAATTTAAAGAGTCCATTTGCATGTCTGGCCAGCAAGGAAATCTCCCAAATTATGTAGAGTTTCACAGGAAGGAGAGGAGCTGAATGTTTATTGAGCAGCTGCTATGTGTTCAAAGCTCTCCGAAGCTCTCTGTGGAGTTCTAAAGGCATCATCCCATTCACTGCTCTCAAGAATCTTTGAAACAGGATCTTATTACCACCATTCCAGCAGGAGACTCAGAGAAGGGAAGTCAGTTACCCAAGGCCAGGGTGTGGAGGGATTTGGGGTGGGGTGGGAGTGGCAAGAATCACACCCCATAGGTGCAGATAGGCCAGAGGATAGCAAAGCTCTGTTCTTTTCTGCCGGGGAGGTTGCTTTCCCAAGAGGAGGTGAGCAATGCAGAACAGGCAAACAAGAATCGTTTCACTGCATGAATATGGACCAGTCTTTTCTACACACCCCTCCCCCTGTGTAAATTTCCAAGCTGAAACCTTGGAGAAAGGAGGGAGGAGGGAGAGGAAAGAAATGGTGAGAAAAAGAGTGAGGCAGAAACAGACAAAAATAGAGACAATGAAAACTAATCACACCTCTTAAGACCACATTTTCTCCATTTGAAAATAAACATGTTTTTCACTTTCTAGCGTTCTGGAAATGGAGGTACATCTTATGATCAATGTCAAGAGAGACTTGTTGGCTAACAGTGCATTTTATAATCATGGTGAATTGGAATGGGGTGAGGGGGGGTGTGGAAATATGGTTCCAGTTTGTTACTGAGGTCACAAGGTGAACAACACCCGGGGCAGCCTAAACTTCCTAGAGCAGCTCAAAGATACACAGGGACCTTTCTGGTTTGTTATCTGCCAGGCGCTATGTAATGTGGCCACCACACTAATTTATGGGGAAGAAAATTGGGGTGCCACAATTATATTTTTATTTGCACAATCTTATGTATCCATTTTCAAAATGTATGTTCTCAGCAGTTTGGGAGGCTTTTTTTTTTCTTTTGGTTTTTGTTTTGTTTGCGGTAGCAATTAACCTAATAAACCACATTTTCATTACTCCGGTAGATTAACTACTTCAGAGAATCTCAGATAAACATGGTGCTTTGCATTCAAGCACCTTCAGAAGCCCGGCTGAACAATGGGCTGGTTTTAACGGTGCAATCCTGGTAATTAGAGAGAAGAGGCCCCTCAGGTAACCGCTTAGAAAGGTCCCTTAATTTGACCCTGTTTCACAGGGTCCAATTTTCAATAAAATGAGGCACTTCAGTACTGTCCCCTAGGAAATCGCCTCGCAGCCTGTAATCCCTAGACTTTCCTGGGGGTTATTCGGTCTCAAGTCCTCCTTTCTGATCTGTCTTCATCAAACCAGCCGTCCCTTTCCGCTCAGTATTTACCCAGGGATGTTTCCAGACCGGCCCCCATGCCCTACGGCAACATCAGTCAAGGGCAGCAGCGGTTTCTTCCTTCTCTGGTTGGCACCTTGCTTCTTACCAACATTTTTGATGATCTACTTGAACTTGCTTCTCCTTCCGACTGTCGGTGGAAACCCAAAGCAGGATTTAATGGTTTATTCATTATTTACTTATTTATTCATTGAATAGCATTTCTATTGCAAATACATTTTTGCCAGCCACAGAAAGAAAAATATACTCCAGTTCCTCACCCCCAAACTCCCCTCCCCTACCCCACTCGGATATGCAGCATATATAGTCTCGTGAACCCAAAACCACCTCTATTTACTGCAAAATTTCTTCCCCAGGCGCTTTAGTGCCAGGTGGGTTTTCTATCCCCAATGTTCCCTCCTTGAAGATTGATCTGGCAGTCCAGGACCAGACAACAGTAAAACACAACCTTCCTTCAGGCAGAATTCCCTTCTGTCGGAGCATAAATTTTTCCACTCTAGGACCCCGGAGATGTGATGCTCCTGGAGGCTCCCATGCAGAGCTTGGGGCTTCAGAGCTTGCTGGCTTGTGCGCTCGCCTGCGTTTCTCATCCAGGGCTCTGAGTCGCTGGGTCTGGGAACCAAGGAGCACATCAGGGATTCAAGCCCTGCCCTGTGGAGTCAAGCCCCCATGCCTGTGATACTCCTTGCTTCACACCGTGTGCTCTAGGGACTCCGAGATGCTAACAGCTCCCCAGCTTTAAGTCGGGTGATTCATGAAAACTTAGCTCAGGTATCTGTTCCTCCAGGGAATCTCCAAGAGCCCAGGCTCATCTGAAGTCATCTACCTGTGTCCCCAGCAGGACAGAAGGCTCTTCAAAGAGAATGTATAGGAAAGCGGTCCTCTGGCTGCAAATTTCAGAAAACCAACCCAATGGGATTCAGCACAAGAAAATGTTTTGGCCCCCAAGGCTGAAGGCAGGCCTGGCTTTAGACGTGCTTCATCCTAGAGCTCGGACAATGTTACCAGGACTTGTCACTGCGCATCTCTGCACTTAACTCCCTTGGCTTGATTCCCAGACAGACTCTCCCCTCATATGCTCTCATGTTCACATCCAGCGGGGAAGACTCTGGTTTCCCAGTAGTTCAAATAAAAAGAATGGAATAGCCTTGTTGGGCTTGTTGGGCTTTACTTGATCAGAGATCCATCTCGCTACCAGTCCAATGACTGGGAGGATGAGATGTGTGATTAGAATCCGTGAGTTCACTGGAACCATATAATAATAACAACTACTCATTGTGAGTCATTAAAAGTAAGGGATAGGTCCTTAAATTAAAACTGGGGTGACTATTATCACTACAGGGAAAGCGGAGCTTAACCACAAAACCAGCAATGCCTACTGCTGCTAGCAGGGACCGCACTGATCCATACTTGCCCAAAATAGAACATTTTGAGAATATAAGAAATTATCAAAAAAAACAAGTCATCAATAATCTCATCATCCGGGGGCTTCCCTGGTGGCGCAGTGGTTAAGAATCCACCTGCCAATGCAGGGGACACAGGTTCGAGCCCTGGTCCGGGAAGATCCCACATGCCGTGGAGCAACTAAGCCCTTGCACCACAACTACTGAGCCTGCGCTCTAGAGCCCGCAAGCCACAACTACTGAGCCCACAAGCCACAACTACTGAAGCCCTTGCGCCTAGAGCCCATGCTCCACAACAAGAGAAGCCATCGCAATGAGAAGCCCACACACCGCAATGAAGAGTAGCCCCCGCTCGCCGCAACTAGAGAAAGCCTGCGCACAGCAATGAAGACCCAATGCGGCCAAAAATAAAATAAATTAAATAAACTAATTTAAAATAATAATAATCTCATCATCCAAAGACAACAATTATTAGCATTTCGGAGTGCTTTTCCTTTCAGTTTTTTTCCTGTATGTAGACATTTTTATGTAGCTGTGATCATATTATCTATATATTTGATGTCTTACTTTTTTTCACTTAACACTTCACTTTTCTCACTCAACCTACAGCTTTTGCATAAATGATAACTGAGATGAGGTACATTGATCTATTTAATCATTTTATAATGGGTTGTTTTAAAAATATATGCTATTATAAAAATACAACCTGAAGCATTTTGAAATTCAAATTGGGCATAAGAGGGCATTCTTTTAAAAGTGGGTGATCGGGCTTCCCTGGTGGCGCAGTGGTTGGGAGTCCGCCTGCCGATGCAGGGGACACGGGTTCGTGCCCCGGTCCGGGAGGATCCCACATGCCGCGGAGCGGCTGGAACCGTGGGCCATGGCCGCTGAGCCTGTGTGTCCGGAGCCTGTGCTCCGCAGCGGGAGAGGCCACAGCGGTGAGAGGCCCGCGTACCGTAAAAAAAAAAAAAAAAAAAAAGTGGGTGATCATCTGACCTCAGGAAACCATGCTGGGGATCCTAGATTTTGTAAGACTCTCCCTCAGTCTACCTTCTCCAGATTCTCCTTAGAACTGTGTTGAGGAGAGTATGTTTTGCTTGGTATTTCAAATAACCCCAGCCTCATCCGGGGAACCATACTGGGCTCTCTGGTGATAAATTCATCACAGGGACATGGCTGCCCTCCTAAAATTCTCTTCAGGGAACAATTTTCCAAGGTCTAACATGGCGCCTAATTGACAACTTTCTTTAATGGGCTGGGATGATAACTCTTTCTTATTTAAGCCACAAATTATGATTAATGGAGTTCCAACAGGACAGGATCTTCACTTTTTTCTCACCTTCATTATTTTAATTTCTCTCTGAATGATTGTCTAATGGATCTGTATTGCTATGAAAGTCCATGAATGGTGGGTAGGTGCCTGTAAATCCCTCAGAATCACAAGAGGTCCCTCCACTTGATTAAGGAGGCTACGGAGAGACTCCGTGACGTCTATCCAACCCTGGGATGCAGGAGGGTGAGCACAACTGGAAGAAATGGGCCATAGGCCCAACTATAAAGCAACCGGGTGCCCACAGCATCACCAGAATAGCTCCGAGAGTCAAATTACATTTATTCCTTGTGGGAAGGGATGAGAAGCAAAAGTTGAAATGGCAAGTTGGAGACTGTCAGGATACAAAGGGTTGTGAAGAATTAATAATGAAGTTGTCGATGGATCCATTCAATCATTTAGCATTTTATTGAGCCCACTTGTCTGTGCCAAGCACTGGGAACTCAAGATTAACTGGAAGAGCCCCAGCCCTCCAGGATCTCACAGCCTCCATGAGGGCGGAAAAATCTACAATCCAACGATGAACATCTTGAGCAAAGTACTGTTAGAGTGACATAAGCCAGCGGGGCCCTGCACACGCAAGGACCTCACCCTTGGCTTAACGCTCTGCTGCTGGGCATCGACTACCCTTCAAATTCATTCATTCTGCAAAGATTTATTGAGGGCCTACTCTGTGTCAGACACTCCTCTGGGCACTGAGGACAAAACAGACACAAATCCAGGACAGGCCACAGCAAATAACTATGTAAAACATACAGGATGCCAGTTGGGGGTAGGTGCCAGGGAGGAGAGCAAGGGTGAGGCCAAGGTGAGGGCAATCCTAGTCGGTGGTCCACGCAAATACTGGGTGCCCACCTACCACCTCGGGCACCAGGGTTGTTGGGATGGTTAATTTTACATGGCAACTTGGCTTGGTTAGACTAAGATACCCCATGGTTTGGTCAAACGCCAGTCTAGATGCTGTGAAGGTATTTTTCAGATTTTTTAGATGTGATTAACATTTACACCAGTAGACTTTGAGTAAAGCAGATTACCCTCATCCAATCAGTTGAAGGACTTAAGAGAAAAAAGACTTAGGCTCCCATGAGGGAGAAGAAATTCTGCCTCCAGACTGCTCTCAGACTGGAGATGGCAACATCGTCCCTCCCCTGGCTCTCCAGCCTGCTGGCCTGCTGCAAATTTCAAACTTGCCAGTGTCCCCCCGCTCCAGTCACCTGAGCCAGTTTGTTACCACGCCAAACTTGGGTCTGCTTGCCCGTGCACAGTAAAGCCAATCTACCGACACCAGGTTGTAGTGAAGGAAAATGCAGCGTTTAGTGTAGGTGCCGAGCAAGGAGTCCAGGGCAGCTAGGGCTTAAAAGACCCAAACTCCCCCAAAGGCCTCCAGGGAAAGGTTTTGGGTTTTTTTAAAATAAATTTATTTATTTATTTATTTTTGGCTGCATTGGGTCTTTGTTGCTGCGCGCGGGCTTTCTCTAGTCGAGGCGAGTGGGGGCTGCTCTTTGTTGTGAGGCACGGGCTTCTCATTGTGGTGGCTTCTCTCGTTGCGGAGCACGGGATCTAGGCACGCAGGATCAGTAGTTGTGGCACACGGGCTTAGCTGCTCCGCGGCATGTGGGGTCTTCCTGGACCAGGGCTCAAACCCGTGTCCCCTGTGTTGGCAGGCAGATTCTTAACAACTGCACCACCAGGGAAGCCCCCAGGTAAAGCTTTTTAAAGACAGGGTGAGGGTGAGGGAGAGGGGTTGTGGGGTGCGTGATAGCTCGTGGACATTCTTCCGATTGGCTGGTGGTGAGGTAATCGGGAGTCAACATCATCAACTTTCTGGTTCTGACAGGCCTGGGGCCTCCATGCTTGTGGGCAGCACACAGTTAACTTCTTCCACCTGGGAGAGGTTTCATTAACTGCAAAACAGCTCAAAGGACATGGCTACCAGTACTATCTATAGCCCTTGAGGAGGAACTAAAGGGCCTTGACTTTGTTTAACGGCTAAACTATTATTATTTTGTCTTACTTGACTGTTTTCCTTTCTCTCTGCATTTTCTCACTTCTCTGATTAAATTTATTCTTTGACTGAAGTTTACTCCAGACAAAAGGCAGGTAGAGGACCTGGGGGGGGGGGAGTTCTGTTTTCGAAGGCCCCATGGGGTCCTGCTCGGTTACAAATTCCTTAAAATAAAGCGCGCGAGCCCTCTCTCTCCCTCCCTCCCTCCCTCCCTCCCTCTCTCTCTCTCTCTCTCTCTCTCTCTCTCCCTTTCTCCCCCCGGTTCTCTTTCTCTGCAGAACCCTAACTAATACGGCAGCACACGAGGCACAGCTGCGGGCTCTACCATCCTCCCTGCTCCCAACCTCGCCAGCTGCCAGAGTCAGGATGCAAAGTGGGGGCGGGGCAGGCGGGGCGAGGTGGAGGCTGCTGAGCCCAGGGTTGCATCTGAAGACTCCCGCCTCAAAGTTTCTACTACGAAGAGCTGTAGGAGCTGCCACTACCTGTGCCAATGGCCTGGCCACAAGTGCCTTCTATTTCCTCTTTCAAGAACTCCGTGGGATGAAAAACACACCTACCACATCTCACAAGTCCTCTGGGCCGATTGTGGGGAAGAGGCTCACTCTCTCTCTGACGGCTACCGTATTTGGCTTGAGTTGGACCCAGGATGGAGGAACTCTGTGGCAGGCACTGTGGCAGGTAAGGCTCTTCCATCATGTCCAGTATAACCTTGCCAGCTGCCCATCACTGCATGTTTGGCTTCCCGCACCCAGCAGGCCCCAAAGAGCTTGCCGCTGCAGCCATCTGGACGATGTAGAACAAGGTTTTTTAGTGAAAAGTACAGGATCCTCCAAAGAAATTTTTGCTGGAATGTCAGGCTCTGCTCCCTTTTTTTTTTTTTTTTCCCTTTTTGCACATTGAAACGCGTGTCATTGCCCCAGAACGCTGCTGTCTTCTGGGAACAAACACAGAGGCCCATTGTTTACACTGCCAATTAGGAGCCATGAGTGACCCCAACACACAAAGGCCCGGCTGTGCCCGGGCAGCTGAGGGAAGTGTGTTGAATCTTTTGACACGGGTCTCTGGATGGAGGAGCCTGGGCTAGTCATTGATGGGGTTCTGAGGAGTCGTTTCCTCCTGTTCGGCCAAGCTGGCAGTGCAGCGGGAGCGCCGGGGTGCAGGGCTCCATACAGGTCCCTGGGGCATCACTCCACTGACAACCACAGCATCCAGTGGGCTTTCCAAGGCCCCTCTTCCCCTGGGGCAGCCGCTGTCCCTGAGGTCAAGCAGCAGCTCCTCCATGCAGAGCTGGGGAAGGAAGTTGGATTGTGAAGAGGCAGCAGGTAAACTGAGGCTGCCGAAGGCTTCACCTGCTTTAACAATGAAGACTCACGGAAATAAGATTTTCCCAAATAAATGCAGCAGCTACTAAAATCTGTTCTTCAGGGGTAAATTTCCATCTTTAAACAGGTGGAAGAAAGCAATGGAGGTGCTTTTTCTAAAACATTTGTAGCAAAACAGTGCTGACCCCTACAAATGCATCTTTACATCATCATTGGTGGCAGTACCACTAAATGGTATTAAGAGCCCCCGGGTCCAATTAGAGATGAGGACTTAGATCTAAGACCCTTTTGTATCTAGCAGGAGATTCGTTATGTAAATTATAGCAAATTCATTTGATAAAACAGTATGAATGCCATTAAGATGGTTTTTATAGATTTTACTGTAATAACATGAAAAAATTATAATGTGAAAAAGTTTTTTACTCCTAGACTAAACATGTTTCTCTTTTCCCCAGAGAGTAATTCCAAAACAATTCGTAGAGCATGAACATGTCTCTGGCTTTTTAAATTATGCTAAGATATGAGTCTGGAAGGAAACACTTTCAAATGTTCACATAGGCTTCTTTGAGGATTGAGACAATGTGGTATTTTTCTTCTTTCCATCTTTTCTACATTTTTTCATAAAGAGCCTTATTATTTTATAGTTGGGAAGAATAAAATAAACAAACAGGCAGTTGCTATGATGAGAAAATAGGGTGGGAACTTCATTATCTAGCTTCTCCGTTGTTCCAGGATCACATTAAACCCGTGGTCTGAAAACTGGCAGCTGGGAACCCTGCCCAGGCTACATAAGATGAATACCCAGGACCTCTTGGCTGACTCCAGATCACATCAGACGCCGAATTTAGAGGTTTGGCAACCTCTGAATTTCACCAGGTTGGGGTTTTCCCCCCACTTCTGGCTCTACACACACACACACCCCAGAATCTACACCTTTTGGTTTGTGGGGTTCACCATGGGTGGCACCCCTGCAAGAAGCCGGTTGGCAGTACCTGACACAGGCTTTCTGCAAGAAAGTAGACTCTGCAGACGCTGGAGTCCCAATTCTGTTCATCTGCAAGGGTCCCTGACCCTTGAAGCCTAGCTGTAGCTGAGACAGATTTCAGTGATAATTCCCAGAGTCATGGTTTCCAACACAAAGGCTGCGTTCCAGAGGTGACTTTGAGAGTCAACACAGGGCACCTCCCCGAGCTTCCTGCCCTGGTCTAAGAGCAGGACCCGTCCCCAGGAAGCGGGGAGCACGCTCACGGCCCAGGAGATGGGCACACACGGTGACAGGCTCCAGGTAAACCTGCCCTCATTCCCACTGCATCAACTGATTGAAACCTGTGGTTTGGGCCGCTGCAACAGCTTGAGACTTTCTCCCTGGCCTCACTCCTCTAATTATTTATCCTGTTTATTTTAACAAGAACTGCAGCTGAGTGTCTGAGGTCAGAATGGTTTCCATCACCTGGACGCCAAGGGGAATCTGATTCTGTACCCCAAACTGGCTTCCCCACCTTTACACACATGGAACTCTGAGCCTAGAATGCCGCTCCCCCCCTTGTTTTCCTGATACTCACCGACTCTGTCCATAGTGTCATCTCTGGATGACGCATTCCCTGCCACCCGCAGGCAAGGGGGAACAAGTAACACCTGGTACAGAAAACCACTCGTTCATACGACAGGTATTTATTGAGCGCTATTCACCTGTCACACACTGGGGATACAGCCGGGAACCAGTTGACATGGGTTGTAGAAATGGGTGGATACTTAATAAATGGCCAAGAGGAAGCCAGTGGGAAGCCAGCTCCACTGTCAGAGCAGAGCAGACGTCCAAGCTTACCACCACACCACTGAGACGAAGTCAGGCAACAGCTTGCTTGAAATGGGGTTGAGACTCCCTTGGGTTGACTTTATAACAGACTGAATGTGGTTGGTGATTTGTTTACTCAAATATTATTAAAGATGAATTACCATCTGAACGTTAACCCACCCTCCTGGGACCCCACTATTCCTGCTCCTGGCAGCACCATTCTACCCATCGCCCAGCTCATCATGAGTCACTTTGACTCCCCCCCGCCCCCAACCCCAGTCTCCTGCTTCCCAATTAGTGGCCAAGTTCATGGCTCTCTCCGAATTGCCTCCAACTCTTTCATCATGGCCACCACCCTACTTATCTCTCCATTATCAACGGTTGTCTTTCCTTCCTTCCACAAACACTCATTAAACACCTGCAGTGAACCACGCACTGTGTTAGTGCTGGGACAGAGCAGTGAGCAAAAGAGCAAGCACTGGGCTTCCCTGGTGGCACAGTGGTTGAGAGTCCGCCTGCCGATGCAGGGGACGCGGAATCGTGCCCCGGTCCGGGAGGATCCCACATACCGCGGAGCGGCTGGGCCCGTGAGCCATGGCCGCTGAGCCTGCGCGTCCGGAGCCTGTGCTCCGCAACGGGAGGGGCCACAGCGGTGAGAGGCCCGCGTACCGCAAATAAAAAAAAAAAAGAGCAAGCAGTATCTGCTATCGTGGCAAGTGCCGTCTAGCGGGGGAGACGAGCATTAACCGGGGCCCGTAGAGCACATGAGTGGATGAATGAATGAATAAATGACCGATTGCTTGGACTGTCATGGTTCCCACTCTGAGCCATCCTACAACGGTCCTGCCTGGATAACCAGCCCCTTGTATAGCTTTGCTCACGTTCCCTGCCTCAAACTTTCAATGGCTCCTGAACACACACATGTCAAGTTCAAATTCCCTAGCCTGGCGGCTCTCCACGGTCTGTTTTCAACCTACCTTTCTAGCTTTGTTTCCTTCTAACCCTCTAAGATAACCTGTGTACTACTCAAACTATTGCTGTTTGTTTTGCCTGTCTAGAAAACTCACCTCCAATTCTGCTGTTGAAATCTTATCCATCTGAAGGAGGGGAAATGTGTAGGATGCTGGAATTGGTGTAGAAGAACCAAATCCTCATCTTCTAAAGTAGGAAGTCACAATGTTAAAGTAGAAAAATCAAGAAGGAAGTGTATAAGCAAACTTTTTAAGAACAATGAAGGTTAACAGCAGAAGAAACAGCTAAAGGACTTGCAAATGTTTGCTTCTGGGGGTAGAAATTGAGAGGGAAGAAGGATGGCCATGAGATTGGGAGTTTGTTTTAAGACCAGGAGTATGTGACTGCCTTTTTTCCTTTTTTTTTCTTCTTTTGGCCGTGCCCTGCAGCATGTGGGCTCTTAGTTCCCTGACCAGGGATCGAACCCGTGCCCTCTGCATTGGAAGCACAGAGTCTTAACCACTGGACCACCAGGGAAGTCCCTATAATTGCCTTTTAAAACTGTATGCATGGATTAGAATTTTTAAATTGTTTTTAATGCTTACAATGTAGCAAGATAAAAATTTTTAAACATTAAGTGAGGTAATGTGTATAAAGTGCATATCGTAATGCCTGGCATGCAATAAGCAAAGAAGAAAGGGTTATCACTATGTATTTTTGTCTTTTCTATGAATCTTACCATGAAGCAGAGGCAGGAATGAGGAGGACATGACTCTTCACATTATGTCATGTGACAATCCCTGCAACAGTTTCTGAGCTAATTTCTTGTCCTTCAGTGATTCTCTCCCTCTTACTTCATCACCTTACTGATCAATGGCATATTCATCTTCCCAAGAGTACTTTTCTCCTGAAATCCCTATTGAAAGACTTTACAAAGATTTTCTAATATGGGTTAGGGTAGCGGTAGCTGCTGGAACTAACAAACCCTGAAGTCTCAAGGGCTACATCTCATACGTGGTTTCAATATGTGAGCCTGAAGAGTCTGGGGTTTGAAATTTGTTTCCATAACAAAGATACAGGAGTATATTTTCCTATTAGGTTTATTTGTTTATTTATTTATTTATTTTTGGCTGCACTCTGTGGCTTCTGGGATCTTAGCTCCCTGACCAGGGATTGAACCCGTGCCCCTTGCAGGAGAAGCTCAGAGCCCTAACCACTGGACGGCCAGCAAAGTCCCCCATTAGGTTTAATACACCACAGACAACAAATTAAAATGTCATACTATTAATATAGAATAAAACAATAATTTGTATTCAAATACCTATTGAGTTCCAAAAGATTTAGAAACAGAATTTCAGACCCAGGAGGACTCTTAGGCCACTTCAACTTCTTAAAAAAAAAGAAAAAGGTGGTAATGCCCTCCGTTTTTTGCAAACCATGCTCCCCATTTCACACATGCATGTGTGCGCACACACACACACACCTCTGCAGCTATCTCCCCTGTCTCCCTCTGGTCTCAGTAAGACAAGTGACCCCCTCCCCACCCCCTATCCCCACCCCCTCACCCCTGCATCTACTCCTTACTCAACCCCTTTCAAACAAACAGACAAACATCTTCCTCTTTGCTGTGTCCCCTTTACTGACCATTTCCTCTCAGCATATTAACCTGCTCACGTCTCCCTCTTTGAAGGAGTAAAACCAAACAAACCAATCAAAAAAACTATTTCTTAGCCTCAAATTCCTCTCTAGTCATATTCCCCCCTTTCCCTTGGCTGCCAAACTCCTCTGTGTAACAAAGCACCACGTACCAGGCGGCTTAAAGGGAAATTTACTGTCTCACAGCCCTGGAGGCCAGAAGCCCAAGAATAAGGTGTTGGCGGGGCCAGTTCCTTCTGAGGCTGTGGGGAGAATCTGTTCCACGCCTCTCTCCTGGCATCTTTGGCTTTCCTTGGCTTGTAGGCACATCACCCCTATCTCTGGCTTCATCTTCACATGGTGTTCTCCCTGTGTGCATGTCTGTGTCCAAATTTCCCCTTTCTACAGGGACACCAGCCATATTGCATTAGGGCTCACCCCAAAGACCTCACCTTAACTTGACTCTATCTGCAAAGACCCTGTTCCTCACATGCTGAGGCACTGGGGTTTAGGACTCCAGCAAATCCTTTTGGGGGATCACACTTCAACTATGTGCTCACCCTTCCAGCTCGCTCTGCAGCCTGCTGCCCCCGGCTCCCCCACCGCCCCTGCTGAGGACTAAATGGCCTCACCGTTGCCCAGTTTGGTGGACACCTTCCTGTCCTTACCATGTGGGCCTTGCAGTCACACCATCGACCACCGAGTCCTTCCTCAAACTCCTTCCCCTTCCAGCCTCTCCAGTTCCGTGGGGTCACCACCGAGGATTCCGAATCTCGGACGATCCCTTCTCAGACTCCTTTAGGGCTTTCTCCTCCTCCTTGGTGTCCCTCAGTCTCAGTACTCAGCCTTCACATCTTCCCTCCTAACCAACACCCCCAGCTAATCATCTATGCCCTGCCTTCAACATCCACCCCTATGCAGACCACCCCAGAAAGATCTCTCCAGCCCAGACATCTCTCCTCACTTGCAGATCTGACCATGCCACTAGCTGTCCCCCGGTGCCTCCAACTGCAAACGGACCCAAGCAGACCCACCCCTTGTTTCCCAAAGTCCCACCTAAGGCCTCTAGCTCAACCTCCTCCTCTTCCTATAGCCCCTCTCTCACCATCCTCCGAACTCTCACTGAGCAAGAAAACTGGGCATCGCCCTTTACCATTTTCCTTACTCACTATATGTATATACCAGACCCCAACCCCCGCCCCCAGAGTCCACTGGAGTTAAAATTATCTTTCAAAGGGATCCTTTCTGTTTGACTTCTAGTGTCACTCTAGTTCCTTCCACGGTTTCTCATTTCCTGGCTGCATGACTTTGTGGGCGTCCTACCCTGTGCCATCACCCCCTGCCTTACCTTCCCTGTCTTATCCTTCTTCTCCCTGTCATCCACAATGTTCCCAGAGAGATCTCTAGGACAGCCAAGTATAAGGTTTAGAATCATTTAAGGGCCCTCCATGGCCTTCAGGATATAAAGTCCAAACGTCCTTAATGTGACATGATATGCTCCTTATAACCTGGCCCCCGCTCACCACTCCCACTTCTCCTTACACATTCGGTGTTCCAACCCTACTGACCCTCTGCAGCCCCCTGAAAGTGCTATGCTGCTCTCTTCTATTTCTGTTCCACTGGCTGTTCCCTCTGTCTTCAATACCCTTCCATCAGCTCCTGGTCATTGCAGCATTCTAACCATGGCTCCCCTTGCATCCTTCAAGACTGAGATCAGAGGGCCCTCTGGGAGGTCTTTCTGAGCACTCCAGAATGACCTGGGTCTCCCCTCCTGCCCCCTTCAGCACCATGGATGTATTGTAATGCTAAGCCAACCATGCCTTTCAACTTTAAATCCCCAGCACCTAGTCCATTGCCTGGCACATAACACAGGTTCAATAATTGTTCAGTGAGAATCTCTAACTCAGTGAGGAGTACAAAGGAGAAGGGTCAGGCCCAGAAAACTGCCTAAGGTCAAACAGCCAGTGAGCAGTGGTGCTGAGATTCAGCCTTGCTCATATCTTAAGATTCTGGTCTCTACTCCAGTATCTTCCTCAGTGCAGTGGGAGGACGATTGCACCAGAACCACTTGGGGGGGGGGTGGTTAAATATGCAGCTTCACAGGCCTCACCTTAGACCCACATGAATCTGTATTTTAAACAAGCTACCGTGGTGATTCTTATGAACAGAGTTCGAGAATCAACACGCCATGCGTCGCTGCCTGCCTAAGAGGCTTTTTAAGTTCATCATATTTTTTTCTTTTTCTGGCCACACCGCGTGGCATCTTAGTTCCCTTACCAGGGATTGAATCCGCTCCCCCTGCATTGGAAGCACAGAGTCTTAACCACCGGACCACCATTCATCACATTTTTTTTTAAGGCCAAGTCGGTAGCTATCTGCTTGGTGATTAGCAGCCCTTCTCCATTACATTTTCATTGAAAAGCAATCATTTGTTGAGTCTTGAAGCTTTTTCCTTTTAGAGTCCACTGTTAGGATGCAAATTCTACTTGCAAAGTCAACATAGGTAGGAGGATGTAAGCAGGGGCTTCAGGAGGAAGCAAAGCAGCCCTGTGTGGTTGGAAGTAGCTGGGAGTGGAGGGCAGGCAAGTATCGCACACAAATAGGACCCTAAGGAAACGTGCCCTTTATTATTTTTTATTCTCCAATTTTAGCGTGCATCAGAATCACCTGGAGGGGGACTTTCCTGGCGATCCAGTGGTTAAGACTTTGCCTTCCAGTGCAGGGGGTGCGGGTTCAATCCCTGGTTAGAGAGCTAAGATCCCACATGCTTTGTGGCCAAAAATCCAAAACATAAAACAGAAGCAATATTGCAACAAATTCAAAAAAGACTAAAAAAAAAGAAAAAAGAATCGCCTGGAGGGCTTATTAAGCTGCAGATATCTACCCCCACCCCCGAGTTTCTGATTCAGCAGATCTGGCAGTGGGGTCCAAGAAGTTGCATTTCTAACAAGCTCCCAGGTGATGCTGATACTGCTGCTGGTCCAAAAAGCACACTTTGGGAACCACTGAGCTAATTCAACCTTTGTGCCCAATGCAGTCATTTATTCTGCAATATCTATGGAGATGAGGATGTGATCAGCCTGTCTTTCTGCTTAAAAGAGATGTGGCATCTTGTTACATTTCAAGCTAGAGTTTCTATGGATAACTCTCATGATTCTTCCTTGAATGGAACAAAAATTCACCTCCAAACCTTCCACACACTTATCCCAGGCTTGCCTCCTACATTCTCCCAGATGCGTCCAGCCAGGTCTTCTCCATCTGTCCTTAACTACTTGACATTTTTTTTTTTTTTTTAGAAATTTATAAAACATATTTGTTTGTCTGCACCGGGTCTTTGTTGCAGCATGCGAACTCTTGTCTGCAGCATGTGGGATCTAGTTCCCTGACCAGGGATTGAACCCAGGCTCCCTGCATTGGGAGTGCAGAGCCTTAGCCACTGGACCACCAGGAAAGTCCCTTGACCTTTTAACTTAAGAGCTACACTTAATATTTAATCCTCTTACATGTAATTCTGTGGGGTTTGCCCATTTTTATAGATTATAACCCATACCTTAGTTATGAGGTGGTAGTGGCAGGGCTGATAAAGGGATAACAGACCCCAAATATGCACTGACCCATTTTACAACTTTGCCTGGGGGCTGCTCATACTTTATTCAGCCCAAATAGCCACTGATAAGTGACACTGCAGTCTCCACACTCATGGCCATCACATACCTCAATGTTTCCGGATCAGCCCTAATTTCAAGTATTCTTTCTGTTGCTACAGGCCCACATGCCAAACCATGAGTCTAATTTTTGGTTCAGAAACTATGGTCAATATAAGTGCTGCCTTTTCTCCAGGTGTTTACAGTGTAAGATAATAGGAGAGGACAATTATTTTGCCTGGTTTAAGCTGAGGGAGGGGGACAGTAAAAAGAACAAGATGGAGAAAAGTTGAGAGGTTACAGTCACAAATTCAACATCAAGGACCAATATTAAATCGTGTAATTTTGGTTCAGTTTTCCAAAAAGCGAAGTTCTGCTTATTGCAATGATGGGTCCACCCAGGTATCTGGATTTCTCATTGATTTAGCAGTCTACTTAGTGGACGCTGAATATTTTGAAGATGTTATTATTTTGAGCTCCCTCCTGGAGCATGTGATGATACCTTTATCTTTGAGAAATACAAAGGATGCAGGTTTCTCCGAAGTCAAGAACCAAATTAATGTAAATAAAACGTTGAGTGGAAAAGGCAGAAGCCTCTATGTCAGCTCCGGCTGACTTCAAATCTTTCTAAGTGATGAGGGTTTTCGGGAGGCGAAATACCCAGCACAGACAGACATTTGAAGATGATTTTAGAGCGTGCTTTGTGACTCTGACTACCGGAGAGCTTAAAATATGGCAGTAAGAAGAAAGGAGGGCGCCGAGCTCATGGGACCCCGAAGGGAATCGAGAAAGGGGAATTTGTTGTGTCTCTTTCATCCACAGACGTTTCAAAGCAAGACACTCGCGGTAACAAAATTGCACTGCGAAAGTAACGTGTCATCTGCTCTTCAAGACGGGGACACGTAGATAGGGAATGGTCTCCAACACGAGCAACTTTCAAGTAGCACCGCTGAGCCTCCACCGCACAAAGGGGAAAGCTGGCCTGCTTCCACCACGCTTCACGAAAATGGAGAGAAATCTTGGTTTCAATATGTTCTCGTGACTTGAACCGAAAGTTAAAAAGGGACTTTTAAATTGCACATCGCTCCTGACCTTATCCACGATTAATGACTAGTGTACATGGAAGAGGAGCGGCGGGATGGAGGACCACTACCGGGTGCAGAGCACCGGGAAGGAACCGTGGACGGTGGGAGCCGGAGCGCCCGGGTTCGGCCCAACAGCTGTTTGCGCGGTGGGGGCGGGATGCTCGCGCTCCGGGGACAGGGACGTCTCCCGGGGGCTGTTTCGCAGCGAGGCTTGTTTGGTTCGCAGAGGGCGCGCAGAGGCAGGTTGGGAGGCGGGCGGCGAGCAGGATGCTCCCTGGCCCCGGCCGGCGCGTGTACGTGTGTGTGCACGGTGGGGAGGTGCAGGGCGTGTGCACGGCACGGGCGGGACGCGCGCCCGGGCCGTCTCCGGGTTCCGCCGCATAGAAGGCCAGCGCCAACGGGTGAAAATACAGCGCAAAACCCTGGCTCGGGAGCCGCAGGGGGCCGGCCGGCTGGGGAAACCGAGCGGGCGCACAGAGCCGGGTCTTCGCCCCGCGGTTGAGCCGCGCTAATGCAGACTCGCAGCAACCTAAGACAAGGAATGACGCCGCGCGAGTTTCCACGCACCCCAAGCAGAGCGCGATCCCTCGTGACTCGCGCGTACCCGCCAGCACCCTGGCGCGCTCCCCGCGCGGTCTGGGGAACTACAGTGCTGGCGGGTATTAAGGGGGGAGAAGGGGGCGTGGCTTATCTGGAAGTAGCCAATGGGCCGGGGAGGGGCGCGCGGGGGCGGAGCTCGGGTTTAGAGTGCCGATTGGCCAGTTGGCCCTCCGGTATGCAGATACGGTGGAGTCACGTGCCAGGGGCCAGGACGACTTCCTGTTGGAGGCCAAGGCGGGGCGGGGAAGGGGGCGCGAGCGCCCCGTCTGGCTGGAGCGGGGGGAGGGGGGGTTCTTGTCAGTTAGAGCAACAAGATGGCCGCGGTGGCAGCTCCGCACCTCAGCGCGACGGCCCCGGGAGCCGCAGCCGCCGCCGTCGGCCCTGCCGCCCCGCAGCCCTGAGCGCCGCCCCGGCCGCCCCCACCGCGCCTGACAGGGCAGTCCCTGCGCCTGCCGCGCTCCTGCCGCCGCCGCCGCCGCGGGCCCGCCCGAGCCGGAGGCGGAGGGAGCGGAGCCGGCCGAAAGCAGAGCGCCGAGCGCAGCCGCCGCCGCCTCGGATCCCGGGCCGCGCCGGAGCTGCTGTCCCGCCTGCTGGTGCGAGGAGGAGGGCGCGTCGCGGCGTCGCCGGGGCCGGACCTGGACCCGCTGGGACGCGTCGCCGCCCACCCGCCCGCGCCGCCGCCGCCGCTCGCGCCGGGACCTGAGCCCGCGGCGCCGGCGCTGAGCGGGCCCCCGCCGCCCGAGCGCCCCGCAGGCCCCGGGGCGGCTGCTCGAGTCGTTTTTGCCGCCGCCGCCGCCAGGCCCGCGCCGCCGGAGCCCCGCCGAGGAGCCGCCGCCGCCGCCGGGGACGGATCCCAGGTGAGCGCGGGCCGGGCCTCCGAGCCGCCGCAGTCGGCGGAGCCGTTGGCGTCGCCTTTGTTCGGCCGGACCCGGAGCGCGAGGGGTCGCGGGTCCCGGCGGGAAGGGTGAGCGACGCAGGGCGGCGGGAGGAGCTGCCGGCTGCGCGGGGCCGGGTGCGGGCGCGCGCGGGGAGAGAGGCTCGCGGTGCCCTGCGCGATCGGCACGGTCGGCGCGGCCACACGGCGGTTGCGTGTGTGGTGTCTGGAAACGATGCGGTTGGTGGAATTGGCTCCCCTGAGCAGTCACCCGCGGGCTTTGCATTTCTGATGGCATGCATGAACCCAAACGTTTTCGGTGTGGGGCCTCCCGCGCCGTTGTTTGGGGGAGAGCAGGCGCGGGCGTGCCTAGGCGAGCGTGGAGGAGCCCCTCGACCTCCCACGGGTCTGGAATCAGGTGGGCTGCTCGCCGCGCTGCAGGCTGCAGGGCGATGCGCACGGGGGACGGGAGCCGACCCGCAGTTGCCCCGCTCTCGGAGCGCGGAACCCGAGCGCCTCGGGGCCACCCCCGCTCGAGCGACGCCTCGTCTGCACCTTTGCCTGGTGGATGAGATTCATTAATAGATTCGTGCCTGTTAAATGTGCAGATGCAGATACAGGGGTTCCCTGCGCGTTAACTCGGTGGAGAACCTTTCGCTTGCAGGTTACACGCAGCTTTGGGAATCTCACGGAAGATGCAGGATTGCTGCCTCCACGTCGCGGGGCGGGGGAGGAGGAGCCGCAGATCCTGGCTGCACCTCTTTCGGTGTAAGACGCTCGACAGCCTCAGGGATTCTGTGCAAAATGAGTGCGACTGTCTCGAACCTTTGCCTCTGTCAGATTGAACCTCCATTTGAGTGGTCTGCGCGGTTATGTCTAGGCATGAACTGCAGATTCTGAACTCAAAATGGTGCTCTGTAGATGTCCAACTTCAGCGTCTTTAAGGAGTTGCAAGTTGGAGGCGTCTGGCTGGTTTAATCCATTGTGTTGCTGAGGTTCGGGTTTTCTCCTGTATCCGGTGTTCACGTGGATGTGCTGCGGTGTAGGTGGCCAGTTTGATGATCACTGTGTAGAGGCTGCTACGTCTCTGAACGTAATTTGACCCCGCAGGAGGCTTATTTTATGCAAATTATTTCCTACATTTAGAATTGAGTAACTATGGGGATGAGTTGAGGCACTGGAAATGTGGCTTGAGTGATCTTCGAAGACAGTGGTGGCCAGTTTGAAATGTGTAGGGGGTGCGACAATTCTACGCATAGATTCCAGACTTCCTTCAATACTACATGAAGGAATAGAGGATAAAACGTAGCCCCAGGCCAGATGAACTTGGTTGGCAGAGGGCACCTTGAAAAAATTTACATTATTCCAGAACCATGGAAGGTGGTGAAGGTCTTTGAACACCTTTCTTTGTGGCACTCCTAGGATGCTTTGTTGGGGGAAATGATGCAAAATGAGGTTTTCAAAATGACTAACCCAGTTGTATTATCCGAATTAATTTTATTATTGGTGTTCACAGATGATAAACGTCTGAATAGTTGTTACTTTGTTCTGAGTCTTTCATATTCTTGTCCAAATCAGAGACCTTACTGTTTGGTACCTCTGATTTACTATTAAGGTATGAAATGAAATAAAGTTGACACTGAGGCTGTCATGAGACTTAATCCTAACCACTTCGTTTTGGATTCTGGCATTTAAATATTTTAGTAGTAACCTGGGGTACACGTCAAAGTTGATTTTAGGTTTTCCTCCTCACAGTGTTTATTGTTGTTCTTTTTCAAGTGGCATATGTTTTAACACTTTGACAAAGATTATTTTGTAACAGGTTTATGTTTATACTTAGTTGGCTCAGGAATTTTGGAACAAATAGTTGCCTTAGAGTGCTGATTCTGAGAGAAAGTGGAGCAAATTGTTTCATTTGACTCTCAATGATTAACTATAACTAAACCATGGAGGGAATATAGGAAACTTTAAATTACAGTATTTCTCACCACCACCACCTTTCTGTTAAACAGCCGGCTTTACGGAGATAAATTTGTGCTTTTGCAAATGCTGTCATCTGGCTCACTTCCAAAACCAAGCTGGAGGAGGAGGAGGTCAGGGCTGGAAAGGCGGCAGCCTTTTTCCTTACTGAAGAGAGCTTTCAGTTGGAAAGAAATGGAAGATAAAATTCCTACAGCACTGGCTGAGAATGGGTTGTTTGCATTACTTCCCAAACTCCAAGTGGGGGTGATAAGGTCCTGAATGTAAACTTACTATTGCTTGACTCAAGAAAGTGATGCTAATTTTAAACTTAAAAAAAGAGAGAGTACTAGTGAAAGTCTGTTTCTCTGTTATTTGATTTGAGCATATAGAATGTCTTTGACATCATATAACTTCTTTAACAACTTAACATTTTAAGGCTGAGAGCCATTTTAAAGACTATTTTATGGGGGGTATTTTTGGCCTTCCCCAGTAGGAATTAGATCCATGAGATTGCATGCTTATGTTTTCCATGATATGGACCTCTCAGTCAGGGTTTATTGTGTAAAGGTGATATCTGAGAAGATTTTGTAAGAAAGAAAATGGATTGGATGTGAAGTCTGAGGCTATTCCACATATCTGAATAGCATATGAGTTAGTTAAGATTTGGGGATGGAGCAAGCAAAGATTACTTAGCCAGAGCAACTGAAGCCTGTGTGGAAAGCATGAGAAATGGAGAGGTAGCAAGGGAATATGACAAGGGACAGATTTATAGAAAGCCTTGGAACCTGGGTAGGCTGAGGGAGCAGGAGGTGGAGCCCTGAGGAGGCAGAGCTGTAAGTGGGCAAGAACCAGGTAACTCTGTTTTTGTCTGTTTGTTTTGCTTTTCTTTTTCTGTGATTAAAACTGTTTTGGCTTCTTACTCCTGATTTTGAGACAATCAGGTGGGTTTTTACCTTTTATTCCAGCTTAATTTCAGAGGCTCTTCTGATGTTTTTTAAATTTATTTATTTATTTATTTATTTATTAGGTGAGCTGTAAGGAAATCTTTTCAAAGAGTATTAGTGTCGTGGTCTATTTTGTATGATAACTTGCTTCACGGTGAAGGTGACTGGATTTTATTTGCTTAATTAAGACAGTTAACATCTTAATTTTGTTTGAAGATGCCATAGATGTAAGTAGAGGGAGCAGAGTATGAAGCGGCCTTTTTTTTTTTTTTAGGACATTTTACAGATTTTCTTTCTTTAAGCCAGTCTGATCATGACTATCTACATTTTTACAAATTAGCTTTTATTATTTTTAAATTTTTTATTGGAGTATACTTGATGTACAATGTTGTGTTAGTTTCTGCTGCACAGCAAAGTGAATCAGTTATATATAGGTATATATATGTGTGTGTATGTGTGTGTGTATATCTATCTATCTATCTATCTATCTATCTGTGTATCTCCACTCTTAGATTCTTTTCCCATATAGGTCATTACAGAGTATTGAGTAGATCAAATTAGCTTTTAAATAATTGTGCATTCATGAGGAGAACATTCTTTACTTTGCAAAATAATATACATAAGCTTTAAGATGTTTTCAATCATAAACATTCAGCTTATACACAACTCTTCAGGAATATAATTACTTAAAAATATAAAGATTCCTTGTTGTCAGAAATAACTATAAAAGCTTACATAGAGAATGTATGTTTGACATTGAAACCAAAAAATGTGTACTCCTTGCCCAGTGAACTTGTTTGAATAACTTGATTAAAATAATCCTGTAACTTTTCTCTTGTGCAGATTATGTATTTGAACTGTAACTTATTTAATGAAAAGTAAAATAGTTATTTTTCAGTTCTCCAACTGGAATGTGACAAGGATTTGCGTGTTAAAAACATGGTGAAAATTCATACCCTTTGTGCTATTTTTGGAGTTTTACTAAAAATGAATTCTTTTCTTGGCCACACATGCTTTCAGAGAATGAAGAAGCTATTGCAGGGATGGAGAGCTGTTTGTTAAGAATGCATTCTTCCTCTGTAGCCCTCAGAGACTATAGAGCTGTGTGCAGAGCTGGACAATCTGGGCATCCAGCCATGAAACATCCCTGCTGTAGCACGGATAGTTGTTCGCACCCTCCTGAGCCCTCCGTGGCTGCAAACCACAACAGAAGGAATGGGCTTGGGAAAGCAGCGTTCACTGCTATTTTGAACTCTTAATATTCTGTGTGGCTCTCTGAGTTCCAGCTCCGCATTGGGACTTTGGTTTTCTAAGATGTAGTGATGGTTAAGGGTAGGCAAGAATACAGCTTCTGAAATATGTCTCTTCTAGGCCAATGGATTTCAACATTTGCTGTGGGAAATGAGGAGCAGCGGGTTGTCTGTCTCAGGGTCTCCCTCTCGTTTGCCTCTTTGTTGCAATACTTCTATCCTGTTGGGTAATGACCTGCCTGAAGACACATCACCTGGCCACTGGGCCTTGTGTACAGGGCCCAAAGGAGAGAGTCCTGTGGAGTCTGTCCTCCAGAGAAGAGAGCCTATGGGCTAGATAGGTACCATGTGGCTTAGATCCCACTCTACTTCCTCATAAACCTTTTTTTTCATAAACCGTTTTTGACACAAAATTAAAAAAAAATTTTATACAAAAATATGAAAATGGAAGAGTGTGCAGACATGTCAGCTCATCTTTGTTATAAGGTTACAGCATTTTCTGTGAACACCCATCTACTTGTATAAATCCAGGTGATCCCCTATGATCCTCTAGAATACAAACACCTGAACAGCTTTTTTTCTTCAATCTAAAGTCCTACTCTGTTTTCCTTCTTTAGAATGTTTTAGAAATCATTACAGTGTTCTATTTCATAATGCCCTTCCTCTGAAGGCCTGAAGTGCAAACCTACAATATCAAGTCAAATTATTCTTAGCGGTGGGATAACCCGTCTGTGACTGAGTCTTTTACTAACACACAGGCTGGCTAGTGCCAAACGTGGTTAGTGCCGAGGTGGTTATTGGGCGTATGTGTTTTGCCAGATTCATTTTATGTGTATAGTCTGGCTTATTAAGGATAAGATTTCTCACAGCTAAAATCAGTTGCTTGGGTTGAGTCTGTCAAAGGCATTGTTTATTTTTTATTACCAAAGATTTGTTTTTAATTTTTCTTTTAATAAACGAATAACTTAAGATAGCAACCAGGAATTAAAGTTAAGGTCTGAAGCTGGGAAATGGCAGCAGAGGCAAAACTTATCACCTTCCCAACCATTGGGACTGTGAAAAGATGTTAACGTCATGAATTGGGGGGGTGGGGTAGAATTACTCCTTTGATTGCATGTTTTCTCACACTCTATGTGAAATGCACGGGGGGGGGGGAAGTGTAGGAAGGGAATTTACAGCAATAGGCTTTATTCTTCAGGAGGCTGATGTTTTAAATGAGGTTTTGGGGGTAGGTGAGGGAAGCAGATGTTGGCTGTGTGGAAGCGAGTACATTTGAGTCACTGAGGACAGTGGAGAATTGTGTGTGCATGTTGGGGGGTTAGGAAGCATCCTCTCAGGTCGCCAGATCCCAGATTAAAAATAATCTTCAAATAGGTACAGCTAACATTTGAGCATCTACTGTGTGATAGTGTGCCAAGGATGTGAGTGTTTATCTTACTTAATCCTCACAGCACTCCCAGAAAATGGGTGCTTTAATTCTATTTTACAAAGGAGGAAAGGGAGGACAGAGAAGGAAATAAAAGATCCTACAGCTTGTAGGAAGTGAAGCCAGAATTTACACTCAGTCTACTTCAGAGCCCTCACACATGGATTAATAGCTTGGATTATAGTCTCTTTTCCTCTGGTCTGTGTCCCACTGATGCACTTTACGTATGTTTTCCATTCCTCAGCAGCAGCTTGTAAGGTAGGTAGTATATTGTGTTCATTTTCTAGATTGGGAAGCTGAGGCTGATGGAAGTTGAATAGTTTGCCCGAAGTTAGAGCCTTAATAACATGTCTAGGTCCTCTGATGCCAGAGTCTGAGCCACTTTCTAAAGCCCAAGCCTGGTCATGTCGTTCCTTCCTTTACAGAAATTTAATACCTTCTGTGTTCAGTGGCCACAGTGAAGATTGACCTCTCCCTGCCCTCCATGAGGTGTCCTTAGTGAGGGAGGCAGGCACCAAACAAGTAAAAACAAACAAAGCAAAAAACTGAGATACCAATTAAATGTCGTGAAGCTTCCTTAAGTTCACAGCAATCCACGTTGGTATATAATTATACAGCCGTGTTCCGCATCTCCCCTCTTGAAGCTGCATGTTAGCACGTGGGACGCTTAGAGAAGTCCAGCAGCAGAAGAAACGTTTACCTTCGTTAGCCCAGTCAGCCTTTCCCAGACTTATGTGACCACCAAACACTGTTTTCCCTTTGGTACTGCCTTGTAGTGTAGTTCAGTGGAACAGACTTGGGAATGTGAAAAGAGAGTGCCCAGTCATTCGAAAGAGGGAGGGGACCCATGGGTCACAGTGGTCAGGCAGAACTTCACTTGAAATGGGCCCTGGAAGATTGATAGATAGCATTTGGCTGGATGGAAAGAATATTCTACAAGGAGACGAATGGGCAAGCCATGTTTGGGGAACATTTTGGCAAGTACCTAACCATAGCAGCTGGAGCTCAGTATTTTTATTGAATAAGTGAACACCGAGACCTAGCTGTACGTGGAGTTTTCATGTTGGCAGTGAGGTTTAGAAGGGGTTATATGGGTAGAATCTCCATTCTTTGGCTGGTTAGGAACTTTTGATGGTTGTTGATGGGCATGATATTGAACCAAGTGGTAGATTAGAAACTTGCATGGAGCTGATACACAGTGGATGGTTGGAGGGGAGATTGGAAGCATGAAAACCATGGCTGTTGTGGTTGTCTGTCAGGCGATGCGAGCTTGGACAAGCATAATGGTAGGGGCACACTGAAACGGTGTTAGGAAAAATCAGCAGGACAAAATAATACCAAATGATTGGTGTGGGCTGTTGGAAAGAAAGAATTCTAAGAGGTCAGACACACTGTGCTCGCTGCTCTTTCGGGGATGTTCCAGAGAGGCTTTAAATTAAGTAAATAAAGAAGCTATTGTTAAACTGTTTGATTAAATACATAAATGAGTCCTTTTAAAACGCTGATCGGGGAAAGATGGCACATAATATAGCAGTTTTAGGAGAGTTTATTGTTTGAGGTTCTGGGGTGGGGATTTGACTCACAAGCATAAATCCCAGTATGTAATGAGCCATGTAATAATAGGGTTCTGCTGTTAATTATGGTGAGTACTCTCAACGAAATTGAATTTTCTTAGTACCATCCCTGTAAAAAAAAAAAAAATCTTAACTCAGACTTTATATAACGGTCCCAGATAATATTGTAAACTTTATGGATATGGAATATTGACAAAAGAAAGGGAGAAAACAAATCTTAAGTATTTCCAGAAAATATGAGATCAGATTATAATGTAAGTAGTATACCAGTGTTCATGGTGGCTGTGTTGAAGTTACTAGAACTTTTTAAGTTAGGTGAATTTATTAGAAGTGATAATATGTTCTTTATTAACAAAGAAAAAAATTAAAGCAACAAAATAGACTTTTTTCTTTTTTTACTCCTCTAGAATGGGGTGGGGAAGCTTTAAAACAGACAAAAATATTATTTATTTGCCACATTCAGGTGATGAATAAGAACTTTAGCCACTGTTGTACCTTTGTATGTATTATGGTTTTGCATTTAATTGATGAGCACTATTTATTCTCCCTGTTCATTTTGGACTCTAAACCCCAGCATAGCCACTTATAGATTAGTGCTTTGCAAAAAAGCCTTAATTATCATCATCATTTCTCTATTAGGTTTTGAGTTCCTTGATAGCAGGGATAATAATGTTTTTGTCTTTGTAATATCTACAGTATTTTGTGGATACTAAGGTTAAAAAATTTCAATTTTGAGTCGTTTGTTTCTTCAGAGATGTTGCTTCCACAGATTATCATAGGGGGAAGGGAAGAGATTGATAATGACTACTTTTCCTCTGCCTTTTTTTTTTTTTTTTTTTTTTTAGTCTTTTTAGGATAGTGCCCCACCATATTTTCAGCTAGTCAGCCCAGCATGGGAGCACGGGATGCACCTGCAGGTGTGAGTAGAGTTATGCGATAAGTCCATCTTAACAGTCCTCGGTGGAATGCTTTGCACTGTGTTTTCTGTGGGTACCTGTAGGAATGGGCAGTTCTCTTTCCAGGTCTCTGGGCATTGCCAGTAAGTGCCACCAACAAAATTGTAAAGAAGTAATATGTGACATTTCTTAACGACATTTGAACTTTAGGTATAATTCCTGGTTTGCCTTTCACAGATCAGGTGACTATCATTAGATACTAGCCATTGGAAAAATGAGTGTTATAACTAATAGGATCATTCTGGCCAATCCACAATGTCTGGTTAGCATATATTAAATGTATTTTTCTATACTCCTCTAGGGGGACTCTGGAAATCAGATCGAATTTTTAAAGGATGTTGTCAAAATTCTTTTTCTTAAAATCAATTTATGTTAACTATAATTTAAGTACTCTTTTAGCACAGTTATTAAATGTGGTTAATTAGTTTACACATATGCCTATTTAGCCTTTTTTTTTTTTTTTTTTTTTTTTTTTGCGGTACGCGGGCCTCTCACTGTTGTGGCCTCTCCCGTTGCCTAGAACAGGCTCCGGACGCGCAGGCTCAGCGGCCATGGCTCACGGGCCCAGCCGCTCGGCGGCATGTGGGATCTTCCCGGACCTGGGCACAAACCCGTGTCCCCTGCATCGGCAGGCGGACTCTCAACCACCAGGGAAGCCCCCTATTTAGCCTTTGATGGCAGAATTTTGATTATGTAGATCCCATGGCCTAAGAAAATGGGCTTTTCTCTTTAGCTTGTGGTCTTCCAACTAAATCTCAAATTAGTGGACATTGATTTCAGAATTCAGCCTTTAGGATTACTCAGAAGTTTTTCTTGCCTTTTATTTGTCTTTCCTGTAACCCTCCCCCTCCGCTTTTTTCATTTGCTCTTTTCATTTTTTTTTTTCTCTCCTGAAACTTTGCACTTCAGAGATGGGAGTAAAGGCTTATCTTGAGGCAATAGGATGAACAGTGTGCTTTCTTTCATTTCCATGTATTGTTGTTTTGCTAAGCCTGTTTGCTCTGAGGATATAAAACCACAACTGGAGAAAGGATTCCAAACTTCATAATAGCTATATTTTTTTGAGTGCTTGTTGTGTGCCAAGTACAGGGCACTTAATACATTACCTACTTTATTCTCATCAATAGATGTGGAAACCAGGGCACCTCAGAGAGGTCAGGGCTCCCTGATTGCTGGGACTGTGCTCCTGGCTGTTCAGTTGTCCCCCCTCATTCAGATGGACAGAGTGATTTTTATTACCATTAAAGATCTAAGAGATCAGGACTTCCCTGGCAGTCCAGTGGTTAGGATTCCTCACTTCCACTGCAGGGGCCACGGGTTCCATCCCTGGTCGGGGAACTAAGATCCCGCATGCTGCGCAGCATGGCTTGGGGCCCCAAATTTGATGTGTGGCATTTGGCTTCTTTTAATTTTAAAAATTTACCAAATGTTAACATAAATTACCTGTGTCTAATGGGTTCATAGATAGCCCCAATATCAGTAGTATCATTTTGGGCTCTAAAAGTACATTGAAAGAAAAATAACTTTGATGTGTTTATAAGAAATGTTATTTCTCTTGGAAAAACCTGATAGTGAATTCTTTTTTCTCCCTGATTTCTAAGTCTGGCATCCAGAATGCAGCTGAGGCAGGAGCATGTCTGTGAGACAAACATAGATCTCCTGAAATCTTATGGATTACTTTTTTTTCTGCCACAGCAGCAGGTTTTTCTTAAAACATTGTTTGAAATTTAACATTACTGAAAATTTTAAGCCTGCTTAAAGGGATTCTAGTTTTGATTCAAATTATAAAAAGTAAGGCATTTTAATGAAAATCTGTGTCACCTTGACACTAGGATGCTTTAGTTATTAATGGGATAAGCTAGAAGTAAGGTGCCTTTGATATATATGAGCAGTGTATGATAACTGTCTGTCTTCTGTCTAATTCAACTACTTCCTACTACTTCCTGTTCAATCTCACATTTCAGTTGGAAAGCAATTTCCTCACTTGACCCATTTTTCTTCTGTATTGTGTCTTTCTTCCAGTTCTTCAACACAGAGTTTGAAGGAATGGAGTGTTGTAAACCCTAACAAGGTGAAGAGATTAAGATACCTGCTTTGGAATAAGCATATTCTCTTTTATTTCTTCCTTTGGCTCTCTGGTTGGAGGGATAATGGTTTTGCTTGTTTACTTTCATGTCACAGTTTTCAGAAGAGATACATATTGAATGACTGAGAATGGTAGAGAGGCATATGGGTAAAGAAAAACACAGGTGTGTGGGGGTAAGGATCTTGTTTTAGTAACGTGGATAATTTAAGGATATTATAATTTTAGTAAATATATATGCAGTAAGCCTGGCATTAATAAATCTATATTGTAAAATGTCTATTTATCTGGAGACCTGGGTCTCTTGATATCATTATCTTGTTATCATTAATGCCACCATTAGTCACAGGTTTGACGTTATCATGTGATGACATTTGTTTCGCACCCATGGCTTTATAGAGTGCTTGAATTGGCTTCTGTCCTTGCCAGATCAAATTCTAAATGTCCTAACATACCTAACAGAACACCAGTCTCTTTCCTGAAACCGTCTCTAAGTTCACTGTGTAAACTTTCTCTTTTCTGTCTACACTTACGCCTTTGGTGACCTTATTCAGTCCTGTGACTTTAAATACCATACATACCCTGAAGACTCCTATGTTTTGTTTTGCCAGCCTGGGCTGCTCCCAAGACTCAGTATTTGCATAGCTAGTTGCCTTCTCCACATCTCCACATGACTGTTTAGTGAGCATTTCCACCCCACAGGGTCAGGACCTGACTCCTGCTCTTGCCTCCGCATCCACTCTGCCTGTACTCCTCCCTGTCTTACTCGAGAGCACTTACATCCTTCTAGTTGCTCCAGGCTCAAACTTTGGAGTCCTCCTTGGGCCCCTCTTTCTTTCCATGTACAGTACATAGGACATTAAACAGGTGATTTTCAAGTAGTCCATGGGTCAAAGAAGAGATCACAAGGGAAAGTCAGAAAATACTGTGAACTGAATTTAAAAAAGAAAACACAACATATCAAAATTCATGTGATGCAGCTAAGCTGTACTAAGAGGGAAATTTATAGCTTTAAATGTCTATATTAGAAAAAGAGAAAGATCTCAAAGCAATAATTAAAGTTTCTACCTTATGATTCCAGCAACTGAAGAACAAACTAAACCCATAGCGAGCAAAAAGAAGGAAATAAAGATTAGAGTGAAGTCAATGAAACAGAAAACAGTAGAAAAGATCAGCAAAACCAAAACCTGGTTAATTGAAAATATCAACTAAATTGAGAAACCTGTAGCTAGATTGACCAAGAAAAAGAGAGAAGATACAAAGTAGCAAAATCAAGAATGAAGAGGGGACTTGAGAACTGATCTTGCAGAAATTAAGTAGATACTCTGAATAACTTTGTGCAGACAAGTTAGACACCATAGATGAAATGGACAAAATTCTAGAAACAGACAAATTACCAAAACTGACTCAAGAAGAATGAAAAGTCTGAATGGACATCCAACAAGTAAAGAAACTGAATTAGCGATTAACAATTTGGCACAAAGAAGAGCCCAGGTCATCTGGGCTTCACGGATAGATTCTGTCAGGCATAAAAAGAACTAATACAAAGCCTTCACAAACATTTCCAGAAAATACAGGAGAAAGAAACACTTCCCAGCTGATTCTGAGGCCAGTACTGCCATGATAACAAAGCCAAAGACATCATAAAAAAATTAAACTACAGCCCAATATCTCTCATCAATGTAAACACAAAAATCTTCAGTCTAATATTAGGAAGCCAAGTCCAGAAACATATAAAAAGGATTATGACCAAATGGGATTTATCCTAGGACTGCAAGTTTGGGTTAACATCCTAAAATCACTTAATGTCGTACATCATATTGATAAAATCAAAGACAAAACCACATGGTCATCGCAATAGACGCTGAAAGAGCATTTGACAAAATTCAGCTCCCATGTATGATTTAAAAAAACAAAAAAACCTCTCAGCAAATTAGGTAAAGAGAACTTCTTCAACTTGATAAAGGGTATATAGGAAAAACATACAAAACACAAGGAGTTAACTCATATTTGAGGGTGAGCAACTAAATGCCTTCTCCCTAAAGTTGGGAACAAGACAAGAATGTCCATTCTCCTCACCTCTATTCAACATTGTACTGGAGATTCTAGCCTGAGCAGTCAGGTTAAAAAAAAAAAAAAAGGCATTTATTGGAAAGGAAGAAGTAAAACTTTGGCATGATTCTGTATGTAGAAAACCCTAAGGAGTTCTTACACACACACACACACACACACACACACACACAGCTACTAGAACTAGTAAACAAGTTCAGCAAGGTCACAGAATACAAGATCAGTATATGAAAATCATTTGTACTTCTGTATACTAGCAAGCAATTTGAAAATGAAATTAAGAGAACAATTTCACTATGGCATCAAAAAGAATTAAATACTTGAGAATAAATTTAACAAAAGAAGTGAAAGACTTGGACACTGAAAACTGCAAAACATGGCTGAGAGAAATTAAAGAAGATCCAAATAACTGGAGAAACAGTCTGTGTTCATGGATGGGAAGACACAGTGATGTTAATATAGCAGTTGTCCCTAAATTGATCTATAAATTGAATGCAGTTCCCATCAAAATCACAGAAGGCTTCTTTTTTGCAGAAATTGACAAGCTGCTTCTAAAGTTTACATGAGAATGCAAAAGACTTAGAATGGCCAAAATCATTTTGGCAAAAAACAAAGGAAGGTCTTAAAATTTCCAATTTAAGAATATACTATAGGGGGACTTCCCTGGTGGTCCAGTGGTTAAGACTTGCCGCTTCCACTGCAGGGGGCGCGGGTTCAATCCCTGGTCTGGAAACTAAGATACCACATGCGGTGTGGTGTGGCCAAAACAAATAAGCAAACAAAAAGAATATACTATAAAGCTAAAGCAATTAAGACAGTGTGGTACTGGCACATGGACAGACATATAGACAAATGGAGCAGAATTGAGTGTTCAGAAATAAACCTTTATCTTTATGGTGAATTGATTTTTGACAAAGGTGCCAAGGCAGTTCAGTGGAGAAAGGATAGTCGTTTGAATAAATGTTCTAGGACAGTTGGCTGTCCATATGCAAAAAACAAAAAAAAGGTGATTTAGACCTCACACCATATGCAAAAATGAACTCAGAGTGGATCATAGACTTAAATGTAAAAACTGAAACTATAAAATCGTTAGTGCAGGAGAAAATCTTCAAGACTTTTGGTTAGACAAAGAGTTCATAGATAAAACACCAAAAGCATGATCCAAAAAGAAAAAAGTTTATAAAGTGGACTTCATCAAAATTTAAAATATTGTGCTTCAAAAGATACCATTAAGAACATGAAAAGACAATCCACAGACTGGAAGAAAATATTTGCAAATCATACAGCTGATAAAGGACTTGTTTCAGATTATATAAAGAACAACTCTTGTAACCCAATAATAAGACAAAATACCCAGTTAAAAATGGACAAAGGATTTCAGTAGACATTCACCAAAAAAGGTATACAAATAGCTAATGAGCACATAAGATGCTCAACATCATTAGATTTCAGGAAATGAAAATTAAAACCATATCCACTTCATATCTACTAGAATGGCTACAATCAAAAGGGCAGGCAATAACAAGGACTTGAAGAAACGGGGAACCTCATCCATTGCTGGTGGGAATTGCTTGGTGCAGCAGCTTTGGAAAACAGTTTGGCAATTTCTTAAAAAGTTAAACATAAATTTAGCCTATGACCCAGTAGTTCCTTTCCTACATATCTACCCAATACAGATAAAAACATATCTTCACACGAAAGCATGAACATGGAAGTTATTCATAATAGCCAATAAGTGGAAGTAATCCAAACTACCATCAACTGGTAAATGGGTAAATGAAATGTGGATATCCATATGGATATCCATACAATGGAATATTAGTCAGCAATACGAAGAATGAAGTTGGGATACATGTTACAGTGTGGATGAATCTCAAAAACATTGTACCAGTTGAAAGCAACCAGATTTCATTTACGTGATATTTCCAAAAAGGGCAAATCTGTGGGATCCAAAAGTGTGTTAGTGGTCGTGTGGGGCTAAAGGTGAGAGTGGGGATTGGCATGAAGGATCTTTGGTGGATAATGAAATCGTTTGAAAACTGGATTATGGTTATGGCTGTATAGCTCTAAATTTACTCTGCATCTTTTTTTTTTAAGAAGGAAAAATGCTATCTTAAGGCTTTGATGCATGTTAAAATATATATACTAATTATCAGGCATTTTCATCTTATTTTTTATTAAAAATATGAGAATTGTTCTTTGTGTGTTTTGTGGGTTTTTTTGGTTTTATTTTGGGGGTATATTACCATTGCTATTTAATGTTCTTTATAGTCAAGGTGTTAATGGATTAGCGACCAGCATTATATCTTGTATATCTGCTGCATTTCCAAGAATGAGTCTTAACTAATTTAAGCTATTTAAAATTTGCAGATCTTTGGGGTTTAAAGAGGAGAAAACTGGGGTTTATAGAGGAGAAAACTGCGATCCAAAGAGGTGGTGTGACTTGCGTAAGATCAGACAATCCTGGGTTCAAACCCAGGTCTTGCCAAAAAAACCCCACTAGCTTTATGTCTTTTGACATAGGTAAATGAGCAAAGAAAAAGATAATTTATAAAAGAGACTAGTAATCAAACATTTAAAAAATTTATCTTGCCAGTAGTCAAAGAAAAGCAAATTAGAGAAACCAGAAAAATTTTTTGACATATTCAGTTGGCAAAGCTCAAATATAATCCTAGGGAGAATGAGAAAAGAATCTTCCACTCATATGGTGCTAGTGAAAATGTGGCAGTGAAAATGGGTACAAACACCTGTAGGCAGTGAAAATGGTAGTACATATCAAAAGATTCAAATACCTTAATACCCCTAGTGAGATTATTTTGGGGGCATCTTTATTAAGGTATTTTTCCCCACATATACTAAACTGCACATATTTAAAGTATACCATTCAATAAATTTTTATATACCTTTGAAACCATCCCCACAATCAAGGCAATGAGCGTATCTGTTGAGGTTAAGTTTTGAAGTATGTTGGTAGGAGTAGTGGGACAGTGCACTGGAGGGGGATGAGAAGCAAAATTTTAAAACCACATGACCACTGGAAAACGATGGTAGAGGGAATGGGGATGCCTTCCTTATAATTTTGCCCATAAAGGTAAGCTACACATAGCAGTTTTTGAAATATTTGTCATTCTTGTAGGAAGGCAATTATCTCTTAAATATTATTTAATCAAACCTTTCCTTTTGGGGCTAAAATCTATTCTTTTGAAAATATAGAAAAGCATTGTGGTTAAGAGATTTGGGGACTTCACACACAAGTAAAGTTTTAACAGCAGAAGTGGGAGCTGACATATGGTTGCCGTCTTTTTTTTTTTTTAATTGTTTCATTTAATATTTATTTGTTTATTTATGGCTGCATTGGGTCTTAGTTGCGGCACGTGGGATCTTTTGTTGCAGCGCGTGGGCTTCTCTCTAGTTGTGGCGGGTGGGCTCCAGAGCACATGGGCTCTGTAGTTGCAGCACGTGGGCTCAGTAGTTGCGGCATGTGGGCTTAGTTACCCTGCGGCATGTGGGATCTTAGTTCCCCGACCAGGGATCAAACCCACGTCTGCTGCATTGGAAGGTAGATTCTTAACCACTGGACCACCAGGGAAGTCCCGGGGGTCCCGACATTTGAGTGAAAACCACCATCATCTGCTCTTATCATTATTTTATAAAACAAAAGACGTTCCCATGCAAAGAAGTAGAAAGGACACCATCTTAGAGGAGAGTTATATAAATTAAGTGAATGTAACTTTGTGAAAAATGTTCCTCATCCTTATTTTTCTAATTTTGTGGCGTTATCTGGAGTTACTTGATAGTGGGGTTGGTTTCACAGCTGTGTACATATATCAAAATTTACTGAATGGTATACTTTAAATATGTGCAGTTCATTCTCATTAACTGACAACCAGCATTTGAGGACCACTGGTATAAGCATGGTCTTGGGAGTATAAATTCTGGGATAGATTTCTGGGAATGCCACTTATCAGCTCAGTGACTTAATTTCTCTGAGCCTTTGCTCATCTGGAAGAAGTGGATAATAACGCCCACTACAGGGTTACTATACAGATTAAATGAGATAGTGCATAAATTTGATACATTGTAGGTACACGTTATCTTCCCTGTATTCAGCCCTGCCAAGTCTGTTCCTCCCTACCACACATTTGTGCTATCATCTATTTGTGTGTATATTACTGTAATTTCAAAGGAGTGATTCAAGTCTAGAGAGTGGTATTGTTTTAACCCTATCATAGACATGACCATAGTAATCACTTTAGTATGATTTGTCAGGTGTGGGAGGGGGTTGTTTTATCCAGAAAAGATCCACAGATGGCCTATAAAATTATTGCTTGAACAAAAGGCATGGAATAGAGATTGAATTTGTACTCTTTGTAGACTGTTGGGATTTGTTCTTGTGATGATTATATTGTCTGTTTAATTTACTGTATTTCACACAGAGAAACCCCATTCAGGGTTCCAGAAGTGCTTATTAAATCGATTGTCTGTGGCATTTAATTATCGTAATGTGGTAAAACTTTGTTCAGTACGATCAGATACCTAAGAAATATACAGTCACTCAGTCACACATGTTAAAGAGAGAAAGGAGAGGAGGAGAGTAGAGTGAGCAATAATATCCCCTTTTCAGTTCCACTAATATCTTTCTTAGATCTGTAATCTCCAGTACTTTTAAAGCTTTGGGTAATGAAAAGCAACTTCCTGATTCAAGAATAGTAGTTATTTATGCCCTGGTGCGAAACAAAAAGACAGCTTCTTAGGTCAAAAGGAAACATTTATTGAGCCTTAACCTTGTAGTAGGACAGGATCTTAACCTTTTAAGTAGTCACAGAACCCTTTGAGACTCCAGAAAACCTAAATGGAATGAAGAAGAAATTTTAATTATAAAAATTTCTCTCCAGAAAGTTTCTTCTTTTCGATAATGTTAATAAAATTCTTTCATGGGAATTCCCTGGTGGTCCAGTGATTAGGACTCGGTGCTTGCCAGGGCCCAGGTTCAATCCCTGGTTGGGGAACTAAGATCCTGCAAGCCACGCAGTGCAGCCAAAAAATAAAAAATAAAAATAACATAAATTCTTTTATACTTTTTAATATTTACTATTTAAATTGTCTCAGAATTTTAAAAAGAGGGAAAGCTATTGACTTTCCTTTGTGAAGCTAGCATAATTATATCAAAAGCATGAAAACAACATCAACAAAGCTATCTTTAGATTTCTATTAACATAAATATAATCTG